>NC_057797.1:414840501-414968472 GCF_018294505.1 Triticum aestivum | reverse complement strand
GCGCCCGTCGGCGGCCCCCCTCGTCGTTCCCCGTCGCCCGCCGCCAACGCCGCCACCGGCCTGGCGGGGAACGAGCAGCAGGCCTCGTCCCAGCATCCTTCGGTGCGGCGGGATGGCCGCACCGCCACCCCGTCGCTGACTCCAGCTGGCTCGTCGTCCCACGCCCGTCGCGCACCCATGGATGCGCACGCCTCACTACTCTTGGCGCGGGATCTCCTGCACTATCGCCCCGTCGACGACCTCTACGAGGACTGGCTCGCCCACACCACCGAGCTCGTCAGTGCCGCAGGGGGCTCCCCCTTGCGGTCCCTCTCGCTGCCTCGCTCTCCGTCCCGTGCAGGGGGCGAGGACCAGGAGGCGCCTCCGCCGCCTCCTTCCCAAGAAGGTGCCTTGGCTCCAAGGCGCGCAGCCCCAGGGCAGGACCCTCCACGTCTGGCGCCTGCGCAGCAAGAAGGGAGCTGCCAAGAGATCCCACATCCCCGGGAAGGTGCTCGCGCGCTCCCAGCGCCGGCGCGCCAAGATCACGCCCCAGCGCCTCCACAACAGGACCCCGCGCTGCTCCCAGTGGCGGCGCGTGGTGACCCGCAAGAACAAGTCCAGCACCAACAAAGGGTGCCGGTGGCCACGGCGGGCTGCCTCGCCTTCACCCCCGAGCTGCGCGGCGTCACATGGCCAGGCAAGTTCAAGCCTGACCTCCCTCCCCGCTACGATGGCACAGTGGACCCTGCGGAGTTCCTGCAGCTCTACGAGCTGGGCATCGTAGCCGCCAATGGAGACGAAAAGGTCATGGCGAATTGGTTCCCCATGGCGCTCAAGGACGGTGCCCGCACCTGGCTCCTGAACCTGGCTCCCGGCACGATCTCCTCCAGGAGTGAGATGCGCACCCGCTTCATCGCCAACTTCCAGGGCACTCGCGACCGGCCCTCGGCCGTGAGCGACCTGCGCCGCATCAAGCAACAGGCAGGAGAAACCCTGGAGAAGCACATCTAGCGCTTCAACTACGCTCGCCTCAAGATCCCCAAGGTAACTGAAGAAGCTATCATCTCAGCCTTCTCCGATGGCGTGCGCGACGTCAAGTTGAAGGAAGAGCTAGCAATCCATGAAGACCCGTGCACATCCCTGGAGCTGTTCAACTTGGCGACCAAGTGCGCCAGGGCTGAGGAAGGGCGTCTCTCCCTCCTCGAGCTCCCGACAGCCGACCCGGAAGAAAAGAAGCTCAAGGCCAAAGACGTGAAGCGCAAGGGGGCTGCCGTGCTAGCAGCGGAACCGGACACCAAGCGAGGCAGGGATCAGCCTGAGTCATCCAAGGGCGGACGGTACTGCGTGTACCACGACCTCCACACCCACAACACCAACGAATGTCAAGAGCTCAGAGCCGTGCGAGATGAGCGAATCGGCCGGCGCCCAGAGCGCAACGACAGGGGCTATGGCCGAGGAGGAGGAAGAGGTGGCGGACGATGGGAAGACTGTGGCCTTCGCCAGGGATGGCGTGACCGCCCTCGCGAGGACCGCTGGCAGGACCAGCCTCGCGAGGGAGGCTGGAGGGACCAGCCTCGTGAGGGCCACCCGCACGACAACGCAGGCCTCCCTCCTCTGCCGCCTCCACCAAGGAGGAACGAAGACCAACACCAAGACGATGGGACTGGGGGCTTCCAAGAGCCGCGTGCAATTGCTTGCATCTTGGGTGGCGCCCAGGCCCCAGCCTCACAACGCATCTTCAAGCAGTTTGCTCGTGAGGTGGATGCAGTCCTTCCTAAGCTTGAGGCCACGCGCCCTCTCAGGTGGTCTACGTGCGCGATCACATTCAGTTCCGCAGACCAGCTCAAGTGTGCGGCAACGGCCGGAATCCTCCTGATGCTTTGCTCCCCAGTCATCAGCAACGTGTAGGTCACCACGACCCTCATCGATGGCGGGGTAGGACTCAACGTCCTGTTCGTCGAGACGTTCGACAATCTCCAAGTGTCGTACCACCAGCTTCAGCCGACCAAGCCTTTCTCAGGAGTCACCGATGGTTCCACTGTTCCAATTGGGCAGGTTCGCCTTCCGGTCACCTTCGGGCAATGCAACAACTACCGCACCGAGCTCATCGACTTCGACGTCGCTCACATCTGCCTGCCGTACAACGCCATCATCGGGTACCCAACTGTTGGGGAACGTTGCAGAAAACAAAAAATTTCCTACTCGTTTCACCAAGATCATCTAGGAGTTCATCTAGCAACGAGTCATTGGATGCATCTACATACCTTTGTAGATCGCGAGCGGAAGCGTTCAAAAGAACGGTGATGATGTAGTTGTACTCGACGTGATCCAAATCACCGATGACCAGCGCCGAACGGACGACACCTCCGCGTTCAACACACGTACGGGATGGGAGACGTCTCCTCCTTCTTGATCCAGCAAGGGGGAAGGAGAGGTTGATGAAGATCCAGCAGCACGACGGCGTGGTGGTGGATGCAGGGCGTCACAGCAGCAGGGCTTCGCCGAGACTACGAGGGAGAGACGTAACGGGGGGAGGTGGAGGCGCCAGGGGCTGGTGTGAAATCCCTCCTCTCCCCCCCACTATATATAGGGGTGCCAAGAGGGGGCGCCGGCCCTAGTAGATGAGATCTACTAGGGGGGCGGCGGCCAAGGGGAGGTTTCCCTCCCCCCCAAGGCACCTAGGGGTGCCTTCCACCACATGGACTCTTCCATGGTGGAAACCCTAGGCGCATGGGCCTATAGGGGCTGGTGCCCTTGGCCCATCTAGGCCAAGGCGCACCCCCTACAGCCCATGTGGCCCCCCGGGACAGGTGGCCCCACCCGGTGGACCCCCGGGACGCTTCCGGTGGTCCCGGTACAATACCCATAACCCCGAAACTTGTCCCGATGCCCGAAATAGCACTTCCTATATATAATTCTTTACCTCCGGACCATTCCGGAACTCCTCGTGACGTCCGGGATCTCATCCGGGACTCCGAACAACATTCGGGTTTCTGCATATACATATCTTCATAACCCTAGCGTCACCGAACCTTAAGTGTGTAGACCCTATGGGTTCGGGAGACAAGCAGACATGACCGAGACGACTCTCCGGTCAATAACCAACAGCGGGATCTGGATACCCATGTTGGCTCCCACATGCTCCACGATGATCTCATCGGATGAACCATGATGTCGAGGATTTAATCAATCCCGTACGCTATTCCCTTTGTCTATCGATATGTTACTTGCCCGAGATTCGATCGGCGGTATCCCAATACCTCGTTCAATCTCGTTACCGGCAAGTCACTTTACTCGTACCGTAATGCATGATCCCGTGACCAGACACTTGGTCACTCTGAGCTCATTATGATGATGCATTACCGAGTGGGCCCAGTGATACCTCTCTGTCATACGGAGTGACAAATCCCAGTCTTGATCCATGTCACCCAACAGACACTTTCGGAGATACCCGTAGTCTACCTTTATAGTCACCCAGTTACGTTGTGACGTTTGGCATACCCAAAGCACTCCTACGGTATCCGGGAGTTACACGATCTCATGATCTAAGGAAAAGATACTTGACACTGGAAAACTCTAGCAAACGAACTATACGATCTTGTGCTATGTTTAGGATTGGGTCTTGTCCATCACATCATTCTCCCAATGATGTGACCTCGTTATCAATGACATCCAGTGTCCATAGTCAGGAAACAATGACTATCTGTTGATCAACGAGCTAGTCAACTAGAGGCTCACTAGGGACATGTTGGTGTCTGTTATTCACACATGTATTACGATTTCCGGATAACACAATTATAGCATGAATAAAGACAATTATCATGAACAAGGAAATATAATAATAATGCTTTTATTATTGCCTCTAGGGCATATTTCCAACAGTCTCCCACTTGCACTAGAGTCAATAATCTAGTTACATTGTGATGAATCGAACACCCATGGAATTCTAGTGTTGATCATGTTTTGCTCTAGGGAGAGGTTTAGTCAACGGATCTGCTACATTCAGGTCCGTATGTACTTTGCAAATCTCTATGTCTCCATCTTGAACATTTTCACGAATGGAGTTGAAGCGACGCTTGATGTGCCTTGTCTTCTTGTGAAACCTGGGCTCCTTGGCAAGTGCAATAGCTCCAGTGTTGTCACAGAAGAGCTTGATCGGCCCTGACGCATTGGGTATGACTCCTAGGTCGGTGATGAACTCCTTCACCCATATTGCTTCATGTGCTGCCTCCGAGGCTGCCATGTACTCCGCTTCACATGTAGATCCCGCCACGACGCTTTGCTTGCAACTGCACCAGCTTACTGCCCCACCATTCAAAATATACACGTATCCGGTTTGTGACTTAGAGTCATCCAGATCTGTGTCGAAGCTAGCGTCGACGTAACCCTTTACGACGAGCTCTTCGTCACCTCCATAAACGAGAAACATTTCCTTAGTCCTTTTCAGGTACTTCAGGATATTCTTGACCGCTGTCCAGTGTTCCTTGCCGGGATTACTTTGGTACCTTCCTACCAAACTGACGGCAAGGTTAACATCAGGTCTGGTACACAGCATGGCATACATAATAGAACCTATGGGTGAGGCATAGGGGATGACGCTCATCTCTTCTATATCTTCTGCCGTGGTCGGACATTGAGCTGAGCTCAATTTCATACCTTGTAACACAGGCAAGAACCCCTTCTTGGATTGATCCATATTGAACTTCTTCAATATCTTATCAAGGTATGTGCTTTGTGAAAGACCTATGAGGCGTCTCGATCTATCTCTATAGATTTTGATGCCTAATATATAAGCAGCTTCTCCAAGGTCCTTCATTGAAAAACTTTTATTCAAGTAGGCATTGATGCTGTCCAAGAGTTCTATATCATTTCCCATCAAAAGTATGTCATCTACATATAATATGAGAAATGCTACAGAGCTCCCACTCACTTTCTTGTAAACGCAGGCTTCTCCATAAGTCTGTGTAAACCCAAACGCTTTGATCATCTCATCAAAGCGAATGTTCCAACTCCGAGATGCTTGCACCAGCCCATAAATCGAGCGTTGGAGCTTGCACACTTTGTCAGCATTCTTAGGATCGACAAAACCTTCCGGCTGTATCATATACAATTCTTCCTTAAGGAAACCATTAAGGAATGCCGTTTTGACGTCCATTTGCCATATTTCATAATCATAGAATGCGGCAATTGCTAACATGATCCGGACGGACTTCAGCTTCGCTACCGGCGAGAAAGTCTCATCGTAGTCAACCCCTTGAACTTGTCGATAACCCTTAGCGACAAGCCGAGCTTTATAGATGGTCACATTACCATCCGCGTCTGTGTTCTTCTTAAAGATCCATTTATTTTCTATGGCTCGCCGCTCAACGGGCAAGTCAGTCAAAGTCCATACTTTGTTTTCATACATGGATCCTATCTCGGATTTCATGGCTTCCAGCCATTTGTCGGAATCCGGGCCCGCCATCGCTTCTTCATAGTTCGAAGGTTCACCGTTGTCTAACAGCATGATTTCCAAGACAGGGTTGCCGTACCACTCTGGTGCGGAACGTGTCCTTGTGGACCTTCGGATTTCAGTAGGGGCTTGATCAGAAGTATCTTGATCATTATCATTAACTTCCTCTCTAGTCGGTGTAGGCACCTCAGGAACATTTTCTTGAGTTGCGCCATTTTCCGGTTCAAGAGGTAATACTTCATCAAGCTCTACTTTCCTCCCACTTACTTCTTTCGAGAGAAACTCTTTCTCTAGAAAGGACCCATTCTTGGCAACAAAGATCTTGCCTTCGGATCTAAGGTAGAAGGTGTACCCAATAGTTTCTTTTTGGATATCCTATGAAGACACATTTTTCCGACTTGGGTTCGAGCTTTTCAGGTTGAAGTTTCTTGACATAAGCATCGCATCCCCAAACTTTTAGAAACGACAGCTTAGGTTTCTTCCCAAACCACAATTCATACGGTGTCGTCTCAACGGATTTCGACGGAGCCCTATTTAAAGTGAATGCGGCAGTCTCTAAAGCATAGCCCCAAAAAGAAAGCGGTAAATCGGTAAGAGACATCATAGATCACACCATATCTAACAGAGTGCGATTACGACGTTCGGACACACCATTACGCTGAGGTGTTCCAGGCGGCGTGAGTTGTGAAACTATTCCACATTTTCTTAAGTGTGTGCCAAACTCGTGACTCAAGTATTCTCCTCCACGATCTGATCGTAGAAACTTGATTTTCCTGTCACGTTGATTTTCAACCTCACTCTGAAATTCCTTGAACTTTTCAAAGGTTTCAAACTTGTGTTTCATTAAGTAGATATACCCATACCTACTTAAATCATCAGTGAGGGTGAGAACATAACGATAGCCACCGCGAGCCTCAACACACATTGGACCGCACACATCAGTATGTATGATTTCCAATAAGTCGGTTGCTCGCTCCATTGTTCCTGAGAACGGAGTCTTGGTCATTTTACCCATAAGGCATGGTTCGCATGTGTCAAATGATTCATAATCAAGAGACTCTAAAAGTCCATCAGCATGGAGCTTCTTCATGCGTTTGACACCTATGTGACCAAGGCGGCAGTGCCACAGGTATGTGGGACTATCATTATCAACCTTACTTCTTTTGGTACTCACATTATGAACATGTGTAGCATCACGTTCGAGATTCATAAATAATAAACCATTCACCATAGGAGCATGACCATAAAACATATCTCTCATAAAAATGGAACAACCATTATTCTCAGATTTAAAAGAGTAGCCATCTCGAATTAAACGAGATCCTGATACAATGTTCATGCTCAAAGCTGGCACTAAATAACAATTATTAAGGTTTAAAACTAATCCCGAAGGGAGATGCAGAGGTAGCGTGCCGACGGCGATCACATTGACCTTGGAACCATTCCCGACGCGCATCGTCACCTCGTCCTTTGCCAGTTTCCGCTTATTCCGCAACCCCTGCTTTGAGTTACAAATGTGAGCAACTGCACCGGTATCAAATACCCAGGAGCTACTATGGGCACTAGTAAGGTACACATCAATTACATGTATATCACATATACCTTTTGTTTTGCCGGCCTTCTTATCCGCTAAGTACTTAGGGCAGTTCCGCTTCCAGTGACCGCTTCCCTTGCAATAAAAGCACTCAGTCTCGGGCTTGGGTCCATTCTTTGGCTTCTTCCCGGCAGCTTGCTTGCCGGGCGCGGCAACCTCCTTGCCGTCCTTCTTGAAGTTCTTTTTACCCTTGCCTTTCTTGAACTTAGTGGTTTTATTGACCATCAACACTTGATGTTCCTTCCTGACTTCTACCTCCGCTGATTTCAGCATAGCAAATACTTCAGGAATGGTCTTTTCCATCCCCTGCATATTGAAGTTCATCACAAAGCTCTTGTAGCTTGGTGGAAGCGACTGGAGGATTCTGTCAATGACCGCATCATCCGGGAGATTAACTCCCAGCTGAGTCAAGCGGTTATGCAACCCAGACATAGTGAGTATGTGCTCACTGACAGAACTGTTTTCCTCCATCTTACAGCTGAAAAATTTGTCGGAGACTTCATATCTCTCGACCCGGGCATGAGCTTGGAAAACCATTTTCAGCTCTTTGAACATCTCATATGCTCCATGTCTCTCAAAACGCTTTTGGAGCCCCGGCTCTAGGCTGTAAAGCATGCCGCACTGAACGAGGGAGTAGTCATCGAAACGTGCCTGCCAAGCATTCATAACATCTTGTTCTGCAGGGAGAACGGGTGCGTCACCAAGCGGTGCTTGTAGGACATAATCTTTCTTGGCAGCTATGAGGATGATCCTCAGGTTCCGGACCCAGTCCGTATAGTTACTGCCATCGTCTTTCAGCTTGGTTTTCTCTAGGAACGCGTTGAAGTTGAGGACTACGTTGGCCATTTAATCTACAAGACATATTGTAAAATATTTAGACTAAGTTCATGATAATTAAGTTCAACTAATCAAATTATTAATGAACTCCCACTTAGATTAGACATCCCTCTAGTCGTCTAAGTATTACATGATCCGAGTTAAACTAGACCGTGTCCGATCATCACGTGAGATGGACTAGTCAACATCGGTGAACATCTTCATGTTGATCGTATCTTCTATACGACTCATGCTCGACCTTTCGGTCTTCCGTGTTCCGAGGCCATGTCTGTACATGCTAGGCTCGTCAAGTCAACCTAAGTGTTTGCATGTGTAAATCTGTCTTACACCCGTTGTATGTGAACGTCTGAATAAAACACCCGATCATCACGTGGTGTTTTGAAACAGCGAACTGTCGCAATGGTGCACAGTTAGGGGGAACACTTCTTGAAATTAGTATGAGGGATCACCTTATTTACTACCGTCGTTCTAAGTAAACAAGATGCAAAACATGATAAACATCACATGCAATCAAATAATAAACGTGACATGATATGGCCAATATCACATAGCTCCTTTGATCTCCATCTTGGGGCTCCATGATCATCTTGTCACCGGCTTGACACCATGATCTCCATCATCATGATCTCCATCATCGTGTCTCCATGAAGTTGCTCGCCAACTATTACTTCTACTACTATGGCTAACGCGTTTAGCAATAAAGTAAAGTAATTTACATGGCATTTCTCGATGACACGCAGGTCATATAAAAGAATAAAGACAACTCCTATGGCTCCTGCCGGTTGTCATACTCATCGACATGCAAGTCGTGAATCCTATTACAATAGCATGAACATCTCATACATCACATATAGATCATTCATCATTCATCACAACTTTGGCCATATCATATCACAAACCACTTGCTGCAAAAACAAGTTAGACGTCCTCTAATTGTTGTTGCAAGTTTTACGTGGCTGAATTAGGGTTCTAGCAAGAACGTCTTCTTACCTACGTTAAAGCCACAACGTGATTTGTCAACTTCTATTTACCCTTCATAAGGACCCTGTTCATCGATTCCACTCCAACTAAAGTAGGAGAGACAGACACCCGCCAGCCACCTTATGCAACTAGTGCATGTTAGTCGGTGGAACCGGTCTCACGTAAGCGTACGTGTAAGGTTGGTCCGGGCCGCTTCATCCCACAATACCGCTGAAGCAAGAAAGGACTAGTAACGGCAAGAAAGTTGACAAATCTACGCCCACAACAAATTGTGTTCTACTCGCGCAAGAAGAACTACGCATAGACCTAGCTCATGATGCCACTATTGGGGAGCGTTACAGAAAACAAAAATTTTCCTACTCGTTTCACCAAGATCATCTAGGAGTTCATCTAGCAACGAGTCATTGGATGCATCTACATACCTTTGTAGATCGCGAGCGGAAGCGTTCAAAAGAACGGTGATGATGTAGTCGTACTCGACCTGATCCAAATCACCGATGACCAGCGCCGAACGGACGACACCTCCGCGTTCAACACACGTACGGGACGGGAGACGTCTCCTCCTTCTTGATCCAGCAAGGGGGAAGGAGAGGTTGATGAAGATCTAGCAGCACGACGGCGTGGTGGTGGATGCAGGGCGTCACAGCAGCAGGGCTTCGCCGAGACTACGAGGGAGAGACGTAACGGGGGGAGGTGGAGGCGCCAGGGGCTGGTGTGAAATCCCTCCTCTCCCCCCCACTATATATAGGGGTGCCAAGGGGGGGCGCCGGCCCTAGTAGATGAGATCTACTAGGGGGGGCGGCGGCCAAGGGGAGGTTTCCCTCCCCCCCAAGGCACCTAGGGGTGCCTTCCACCACATGGACTCTTCCATGGTGGAAACCCTAGGCGCATGGGCCTATAGGGGCTGGTGCCCTTGGCCCATCTAGGCCAAGGCGCACCCCCTACAGCCCATGTGGCCCCCCGGGACAGGTGGCCCCACCCGGTGGACCCCCGGGACCCTTCCGGTGGTCCCGGTACAATACCGATAACCCCGAAACTTGTCCCGATGCCCGAAATAGCACTTCCTATATATAATTCTTTACCTCCGGACCATTCCGGAACTCCTCGTGACGTCCGGGATCTCATCCGGGACTCCGAACAACATTCGGGTTTCTGCATATACATATCTTCATAACCCTAGCGTCACCAAACCTTAAGTGTGTAGACCCTACGGGTTCGGGAGACAAGCAGACATGACCGAGACGACTCTCCGGTCAATAACCAACAGCGGGATCTGGATACCCATGTTGGCTCCCACATGCTCCACGATGATCTCATCGGATGAACCACGATGTCGAGGATTTAATCAATCCCGTACGCTATTCCCTTTGTCTATCGATATGTTACTTGCCCGAGATTCGATCGTCGGTATCCCAATACCTCGTTCAATCTCGTTACCGGCAAGTCACTTTACTCGTACCGTAATGCATGATCCTGTGACCAGACACTTGGTCACTCTGAGCTCATTATGATGATGCATTACCGAGTGGGCCCAGTGATACCTCTCCGTCATATGGAGTGACAAATCCCAGTCTTGATCCATGTCACCCAACAGACACTTTCGGAGATACCCGTAGTCTACCTTTATAGTCACCCAGTTACGTTGTGACGTTTGGCATACCCAAAGCACTCCTACGGTATCCGGGAGTTACACGATCTCATGGTCTAAGGAAAAGATACTTTGACATTGCAAAACTCTAGCAAACGAACTATACGATCTTGTGCTATGTTTAGGATTGGGTCTCGTCCATCACATCATTCTCCCAATGATGTGATCTCGTTATCAATGACATCCAGTGTCCATAGTCAGGAAACCATGACTATCTGTTGATCAACGAGCTAGTCAACTAGAGGCTCACTAGGGACATGTTGGTGTCTGTTATTCACACATGCATTACGATTTCCGGATAACACAATTATAGCATGAATAAAGACAATTATCATGAACAAGGAAATATAATAATAATGCTTTTATTATTGCCTCTAGGGCATATTTCCAACAGCTTTGAGTTACAAATGTGAGCAACTGCACCGGTATCAAATACCCAGGAGCCACTACGGGCACTAGTAAGGTACACATCAATTACATGTATATCACATATACCTTTTGTTTTGCCGGCCTTCTTATCCGCTAAGTACTTAGGGCAGTTCCGCTTCCAGTGACCGCTCCCTTGCAATAAAAGCACTCAGTCTCGGGCTTGGGTCCATTCTTTGGCTTCTTCCCGGCAGCTTGCTTGCCGAGCGCGGCAACCTCCTTGCCGTCCTTCTTGAAGTTCTTTTTACCCTTGCCTTTCTTGAACTTAGTGGTTTTATTGACCATCAACACTTGATGTTCCTTCCTGACTTCTACCTCTGCTGATTTTAGCATAGCAAATACTTCAGGAATGGTCTTTTCCATCCCCTGCATATTGAAGTTCATCACAAAGCTCTTGTAGCTTGGTGGAAGCGACTGGAGGATTCTGTCAATGACCGCATCATCCGGGAGATTAACTCCCAGCTGAGTCAAGCGGTTATGCAACCCAGACATAGTGAGTATGTGCTCACTGACAGAATTGTTTTCCTCCATCTTACAGCTGAAGAATTTGTCGGAGACTTCATATCTCTCGACCCGGGCATGAGCTTGGAAAACCATTTTCAGCTCTTCGAACATCTCATATGCTCCATGTCTCTCAAAACGCTTTTGGAGCCCCGGCTCTAGGCTGTAAAGCATGCCGCACTGAACGAGGGAGTAGTCATCGAAACGTGCCTGCCAAGCGTTCATAACATCTTGTTCTGCGGGGAGAACGGGTGCGTCACCAAGCGGTGCTTGTAGGACATAATCTTTCTTGGCAGCTATGAGGATGATCCTCAGGTTCCGGACCCAGTCCGTATAGTTGCTGCCATCGTCTTTCAGCTTAGTTTTCTCTAGGAACGCGTTGAAGTTGAGGACTATGTTGGCCATTTGATCTACAAGACATATTGTAAAATATTTAGACTAAGTTCATGATAATTAAGTTCAACTAATCAAATTATTAGTGAACTCCCACTTAGATTAGACATCCCTCTAGTCATCTAAGTATTACATGATCCGAGTTAAACTAGACCATTTCCGATCATCACGTGAGACGGACTAGTCAACATCGGTGAACATCTTCATGTTGATCGTATCTTCTATACGACTCATGCTCGACCTTTCGGTCTTCTGTGTTCCGAGGCCATGTCTGTACATGCTAGGCTCGTCAAGTCAACCTAAGTGTTTGCATGTGTAAATCTGTCTTACACCCGTTGTATGTGAACGTCTGAATAAAACACCCGATCATCACGTGGTGTTTTGAAACAGCGAACTGTCGCAACGGTGCACAGTTAGGGGGGACACTTCTTGAATTTATTGTGAGGGATCATCTTATTTACTACCGTCGTTCTAAGTAAACAAGATGCAAAACATGATAAACATCACATGCAATCAAATAATAAACGTGACATGATATGGCCAATATCACATAGCTCCTTTGATCTCCATCTTGGGGCTCCATGATCATCTTGTCACCGGCTTGACACCATGATCTCCATCATCATGATCTCCATCATCGTGTCTCCATGAAGTTGCTCGCCAACTATTACTTCTACTACTATGGCTAACGCGTTTAGCAATAAAGTAAAGTAATTTACATGACGTTTCTTGATGACACGCAGGTCATATAAAAGAATAAAGACAACTCCTATGGCTCCTGCCGGTTGTCATACTCATCGACATGCAAGTCGTGAATCCTATTACAATAGCATGAACATCTCATACATCACATATAGATCATTCATCATTCATCACAACTTTGGCCATATCATATCACAAACCACTTGCTGCAAAAACAAGTTAGACGTCCTCTAATTGTTGTTGCAAGTTTTACGTGGCTGAATTAGGGTTCTAGCAAGAACGTTTTCTTACCTACGTTAAAGCCACAACGTGATTTGTCAACTTCTATTTACCCTTCATAAGGACCCTGTTCATCGATTCCGCTCCAACTAAAGTGAGAGAGACAGACACCCGCCAGCCACCTTATGCAACTAGTGCATGTTAGTCGGTGGAACCGGTCTCACGTAAGCGTACGTGTAAGGTTGGTCCGGGCCGCTTCATCCCACAATACCGCTGAAGCAAGAAAGGACTAGTAACGACAAGAAAGTTGACAAATCTACGCCCACAACAAATTGTGTTCTACTCGCGCAAGAAGAACTACGCATAGACCTAGCTCATGATGCCACTGTTGGGGAACGTTGCAGAAAACAAAAAATTTCCTACTCGTTTCACCAAGATCATCTAGGAGTTCATCTAGCAACGAGTGATTAGATGCATCTACATACCTTTGTAGATCGCGCACGGAAGCGTTCAAAAGAACGGTGATGATGTAGTCGTACTCGACGTGATCCAAATCACCGATGACCAGCGCCGAACGGACGGCACCTCCGCGTTCAACACACGTACGGGACGGGAGACGTCTCCTCCTTCTTGATCCAGCAAGGGGGGAGGAGAGGTTGATGAAGATCCAGCAGCACGACGGCGTGGTGGTGGATGCAGGGCGTCACAGCAGCAGGGCTTCGCCGAGACTACGAGGGAGAGACGTAACGGGGGGGATGGAGGCGCCAGGGGCTGGTCTCAAATCCCTCCTCTCCCCCCCACTATATATAGGGGTGCCAAGGGGGGGGCGCCGGCCCTAGTAGATGGCATCTACTAGGGGGGGCGGCGGCCAAGGGGAGGTTTCCCTCCCCCCCAAGGCACCTAGGGGTGCCTTCCACCACATGGACTCTTCCATGGTGGAAACCCTAGGCGCATGGGCCTATAGGGGCTGGTGCCCTTGGCCCATCTAGGCCAAGGCGCACCCCCTACAGCCCATGTGGCCCCCCGGGACAGGTGGCCCCACCCGGTGGACCCCCGGGACCCTTCCGGTGGTCCCGGTACAATACCGATAACCCCGAAACTTGTCCCGATGCCCGAAATAGCACTTCCTATATATAATTCTTTACCTACGGACCATTCCGGAACTCCTCGTGACGTCCGGGATCTCATCCGGGACTCCGAACAACATTCGGGTTTCTGCATATACATATCTTCATAACCCTAGCGTCACCGAACCTTAAGTGTGTAGACCCTACGGGTTCGGGAGACAAGCAGACATGACCGAGACGACTCTCCGGTCAATAACCAACAGCGGGATCTGGATACCCATGTTGGCTCCCACATGCTCCACGATGATCTCATCGGATGAACCATGATGTCGAGGATTTAATCAATCCCGTACGCTATTCCCTTTGTCTATCGATATGTTACTTGCCCGAGATTCGATCGTCGGTATCCCAATACCTCGTTCAATCTCGTTACCGGCAAGTCACTTTACTCGTACCGTAATGCATGATCCCGTGACCAGACACTTGGTCACTCTGAGCTCATTATGATGATGCATTACCGAGTGGGCCCAGTGATACCTCTCCGTCATACGGAGTGACAAATCCCAGTCTTGATCCATGTCACCCAACAGACACTTTCGGAGATACCCGTAGTCTACCTTTATAGTCACCCAGTTACGTTGTGACGTTTGGCATACCCAAAGCACTCCTACGGTATCCGGGAGTTACACGATCTCATGGTCTAAGGAAAAGATACTTGAGATTGGAAAACTCTAGCAAACGAACTATACGATCTTGTGCTATGTTTAGGATTGGGTCTTGTCCATCACATCATTCTCCCAATGATGTGACCTTGTTATCAATGACATCCAGTGTCCATAGTCAGGAAACCATGACTATCTGTTGATCAACGAGCTAGTCAACTAGAGGCTCACTAGGGACATGTTGGTGTCTGTTATTCACACATGTATTACGATTTCCGGATAACACAATTATAGCATGAATAAAGACAATTATCATGAGCAAGGAAATATAATAATAATGCTTTTATTATTGCCTCTAGGGCATATTTCCAACACCAACCCTAGCCAAGTTTATGGCAGTGACTCACCATGGTTACAATGTCCTCAAGATGCCAGGAAGCGGTGGAGTCATCACCGTACCCTGTGAAGAAAGGGATGCAGTGTGCTCGCTTGAGCGTGCGTTCCAAGCCGCAGCAATCAAAGACCCAGATCACAGGAGCGGGAGGCCTCCCAAGGCGACCCTCAAGAAGAAGAAGACCTCACCTGGCCCGAGCCACAAGGAGGCAGGCACCTCCGGAGGTATTGCGTCAGGATTCGCGCCCGATCAGGGTGCGCCACCCTCTCACGCATAGGAAGGCGCACCCGATGCCCTCCTCAGGCAGGGCTCAGGGGCTCTCTCTTGGAGAGCCGCCGACCTTGCCAAGGTCGCGGGGGAGGCGCTCAGACACCACTTGGAGGGGTGCTTTCAAGCACGCTTCCCTCAGGAAGGTACAAGTCAAAGGAGACCAAACCCTCAGGAGTTCATCGCAAGGAACACCCATGAGCTACAAGAGTCCAGAGTCATGCGCGGCAGCCGCCGCTTACCTGCCATGGCCCCACATCCAGGCGAGGATGGAGGACTGCGCGTCTGCGTCGATGTACCAGGGCTCAACCGAGCTGCGTCCCAGGAGCGCCTATGGCCTTCGGCCGTAGGGCGCTGCGGGGGACCACCTCACAGCTATGTTCGCATGCCCTTCGGCCTGCCGAGCGCGGTCGCTGCACATCAGCGCCTGTTGAGGAGCATTCTGGAGGCTCAGGAGGTCGGGCCTCGCGCGGTCCTGGTGGAGGTGGCGATGGTCCCCGAAGACTTGCACGTGCCACCAGAGCCTCTCGAGGCCCCTGGGCCTGGGGGATCATGAGGACCGACGTCTTCACCGCACATCGCTCACTTCCTCAGCATCACTTCATCTTCAACAGCACCAGGTGACATCTTTCAGAGTTCTACTTTCAGCTGGGAGCGCCCACAGGGCTGCACCATTCCCAGGCCGCGTGGGTCCGTCCCCGCGGCATGTATACATTTTGTTTATGCTCTTTACTTACCTTATTGGGGGCGCCCCTCGGGCTACACCATCCCCACGCCGCTCGGGCCCGACCCAGCGGCGGTTGATTTTACCTGCGCTCGCTTGAAATTGGATTTCCTCCTATGTGCTTAACATACCTGACCTAATCACCTGCTCGATCGACGCCTATCTGAAGAGCCGCTCGCTCTCGCACGGCGCGTGCGCACGGGTTTGTCCCTGCAGCGTTGATAAACCTGAGTGGTCGAGCTCTGGCCGCGGCAGCCTCGCACGGCGCCACCTCACCAGGCCCTCAGTGCCCTGACTGCTCCCTTGGAGTGACCATAGGTTGGCCGGCAACCATAACGACATGCCTTGTTTCTCCTCATGATTGGTGTGCAGGACCTACTCCAGGAGCAACGTTGGGGGCATCGTGAGCTCTCTCTCCCCCTCTTCGGCACGGACCGCTTGCATGTTAAAGGGGGGGTACCTGAGCATCGCAACTCATGGGCTCCTACTGGCTCTCCAGCCCTCACCCCCTGGCCTTGACCCACGACATCGCGACCTGTCATACCAGCGGCGGCTGAGCTCGCTCGAGGGCCGGGACCTGAGGACGTAGAGCGTTAAGGAAAGTGCGGGGGAGTGGGAAGAAACTCGTGAGGGCCTAACCCAGCAGTACCTCGGCCACCGCCTCTCGGGCCGGGTGCCTCTCCGAGGAACTACATCAGATGCACAAGATAAGTCGCACCCTCGCAAGAGCTAGACCAACGCAGTGCTAAATCCCCTCCCAGTGCAACTCTGCAGCGGCGACGCTACCTTCCTTTCTCGCCCAACAAGGATTGCTTGAGCGCTAAAGGGGACCTCTCGAGCATCGCGACTCGGGGGCTCTTACCGGACCTCGGGCCACTCACCTCCTGGCCTTGACCACGGCATCGTGACCTGGCATACCAGCGATGGCTGAAGCCTGCCTGGGGACTGGGACCTGTTAGCGTAGAGCGCCAAGTCCTCGTGAGGATAGAAAGGGGGAGCTTAGCCGGGACAGAACGGACACCTCACGCCAATTCATATTAAGGATATAATATTTACAAAAGGCACGGCAGACGCCTTACATACCCCCGCGGGGTGTTGCTCTAATTCCTCGCAGGGAACAAAAGGTGCTAACCCTAAGGAACGCTACTTGCTAGCACCTCCCCAAGCGACGCCATCATCAACAATGGGCTGCCCAGCGCCGGCGCCAATCCCATCCAGATCAGTGGCGTCAGCGGCCCGATGCAGCTGCCCCACTCCGAGCGCGGCGCGAGCTCGGAGGCTCATAGCTGTCGTCGCTCGTCTCCGGGGTCGCGAGGAGTTCGGGGGAGCCGCTGAAGCCCTCAGCCCCTCCGCTGCTGCCTGAGGAGCTGCAGGAGGACCAACGGGCGGGGCTGATCCTCGCCAGCTCGTCACCCCTGCCGCTTCCCTTAGGGCAACATTCCAGCCGGCGTCCTTCTGCATCAAAGACCTTGAAGAACATCAAGGAGGCGCCGTCGTATTCAAGATGGATCACCAAGGCGCCATCCGCACGACAGACCCGGGCAATCTCACCCCAGCCCCGGGTCATGAACACCTTGCCCGGAGCGACGACCGCGACCTCTGCTCCGGTTGTAGGGGTGACACAGTCGGCATGCTGTAGCCAGAGCTCTAGGGCCCCGCTCGGCGGCATCTCGAAGGCGAAGGAGGGAGGAAGGCAGATCCACGAAGTTGGAGGCATGGCGGCATGGAGCACAAGCTCGTGAGAGGAGCGCTCCGTGTGGACTCCATGGGGGACGCGCACCACTGTGACTCGCCGGCGTCGGCGGCGACGCTGTCGGTGTTGCTCGGCGCCCTCCCACCTGGGGCCTACGACGCGGGCGTACAAGGGCAGCGTAAACCTAGGCAGCGGCCTCTCATACCACGGCCTCGACACCTCCTGCCAGGAGCCTTCATCCCGGTGACAGAGGATTGGCCGCTTCTTCGGCGGGAGGGGGTCAGGACCCTCTCTGGGGGCCTTTCCCTTCTCCTCAGCTGAAAACCGGCGGATTGGTGCCATTGGTGCAAGAGGAAGCAAGGATGAGGAAGAAAAAGAGGAGGAGTAACGGAAAGGGGTGAACTGGCGGAGCTCACGCAGCCCCGTACTTATAGTCGGGGAAGGCCAACCGCCGAGCACCATGACCTCAGGTAATCATGACCCATATCTCTGCATGCAGGGACTTGTCAAGCTGTGCAGTTGCCGAGGCGTCGTGGGAAGTGCAGATGCCCACGTCCAATCAACCGCCACGCGGTGCCCAATGCCGCAGGCTGTTAGGGCCCGCGACGCTTCGTGCTTGCCCCTTCGCTTCTCTGCTAAGCCAAGCCCGTGTGCGCCTTGGGCCCGGGGGCTATTGTCGGTGTTCTAGGAACGGGGGTCCCCAGACTTGCCTGCCTGCGGCCTGCGGCGTGGCTCAAGTTGGGGCCCAGCACGGCCCATCTTCATCAGCCCAAGCTCAAGACCCTCGCGAGGGGCCAAGCCTCACGGGGCGGACGACAGGAAGCTTCCTCAAGAGCGGCCTCATCAGGCAGGCTCGCGAGGAGGCGGAGAGATCAATGCAAGGGTACCTCACGAGGATCCCATGACGCAAGCCATGACGATTAAGGCCAGGCGGGTGGCAGGCGGGCGCCGGCCCGCGCAGGGTCCTTGTTTCCCCTTTGGTGCAAAGGGGGCAAGCACAGGCCAAGGTATGAGGCAAAGGTTACCATTCCGGTGCAACGAGACCAAGACCAGCCGGACGGAGGTCACCATGGAGCCCAAGACGGCGTCATCACCAGTGCTTTTGGCAGCCGAAGACCACCTTTGGTCAGGATAACTTGTACTAGATGTTCCCCTTCAAAATGGCCAATTGTTGGCGCCCTTCCCGCTCAATTATTCGGGGAGAGGCCCAGGGCCTCTATAAATAGAGCTAGCCTACACGAAGGAGAAAAGAAGAAAAGAGAGAAAAGGAAAAAAAGGGAAGAGAAGGGAAAAATCCGGTAGAGACTAAGTAGAACACACTGCATCAGCTCAAGAACACCCCTCGCGAGGCTGTTCTTCCCTTGTACTGTCAATCATCAGCCCCAGAAGCAATCCACCACACCACACACTGGAGTAGGGTATTACACCACAACGGTGGCCCAAACTAGTATAAACCTCGTGTCTCTTGTGTTGTTCACCATTTTCATCTTAGTTCGCATGAGAGGATCAGACGTAGATCGGTAGGGGAGAGATCTCCGCGCGCACCCCAGTGTTCGAACCTCAAGGGTCTGCCGGAACCCGAAATTCGACACATACCCATGGATACTTGAGGTGACATTGGATTATCTAGGTGACATTAGGGTTTTGGTTGATTTGCATCTTAAGGTGTTATTCTAGTACGAACTCTAGGGCTGTTTGTGACACTTATAGGAATAGCCCAACGGATTGATTGGAAAGAATAACTTTAAGGTGGTTTCGTACCCTACCATAATCTCTTCGTTCGTTCTCCGCTATTAGTGAATTTGGAGTGACTCTTTGTTGCATGTTGAGGGATAGTTATGTGATCCAATTATGTTAGTATTATTGAGGGAACTTACACTAGCGAAAGTATGAACCCTAGGCCTTGTTTCAACGCATTGCAATACCGTTTACACTCACTTTTATCACTTGCTACCTTGCTGTTTTTATTATTTCAGATTACAAAAACTATTATCTACTATCCATATACCACTTGTATCACCATCTCTTCGCCGAACTAGTGCACCTATACAATTTACCATTGTATTGGGTGTGTTAGGGACACAAGAGACTCTTTGTTATTTGGTTGCAGGGTTGCTTGAGAGAGACCATCTTCATCCTACGCCTCCTACGTATTGATAAACCTTAGGTCATCCACTTGAGGGAAATTTGCTACTGTCCTACAAACCTCTGCACTTGGAGGCCCAACAACGTCTACAAGAAGAAGGTTGTGTAGTAGACATCAAGCTCTTTTCTGGCGCCGTTGCCCGGGAGGTGAGTGCTTGAAGGTATATCTTTAGATCTTGCAATCGAGTCTTTTAGTTTCTTGTTTTATCACTAGTTTAGTTTATAAAAGAAAACTATAAAAAATGGAATTGAGTTTGTCTCATACGCTTCACCTTTTTAATATCTTTCGTGAGTATGATGGAAAGGAAAATTGTGCTCAAGTGCTAGAAGAAGAAATCTATAAAATGTTTGGCACTAAATATTTGAATGATGAGCATGATTGCAATGTTGTTAGTACGAATTCTTTGAATATCCATAATACTAATGATGATTGCACTAGTTATGATGAAAATGCCTCCTATAAACATGTCAATTTTTGTGGAGTAGACTGGGTTTGCAAGTACACACCAAATAGGGAAGATAGATATTGCAAGAGGAATAAGTACTTAGAAACCAAATTGTTGCAAGAAGAGCTAGATGAATGTGCTGAAAGATTCAATATTTTTCATGCTCCTTGTGAACTTTGCAATGAACATGGTCATTTAAAGCTCCAATGCTATTTGTTTCATGATCAAGTCGTGTCCAAATATTGTGATAATTTGATTACCCTTGAGCATCATAAAGAGCTTAGCCTTCTTTTGGGTTATGAAGAAATGAAACGTATAACTAAGGATATTCCAAAATTTGCCCTTGATAAAGTTCTTGATTTTGATCTAGAAAATATTTATATGTATCATGCGGTGAATTGCATTGAAAATCCTTATATTGCCAATTACATAAAGAAAAGAAAACAAATAGAGGATGAAGAGAATACTAATGAAAGGGAAGAGACTTCCCAATATCCTCCTATTATTTCTTATGATGAATCATGTAACGAGAAGGAGCCTCCTATTCAACCAATCTCATTAATAAGGAGCTCCAAAAAGAGAATTGAACCCACTCATGATGTGGTGAAGAAGAAGAAAAGAAAAAGGAAGAGAGGTAAAAAGATATCTCTCCCAAATAATGTCGCTCCTATTACTATTGTGCCTCATGAAAATATAATTGTGGAAGATAATGATACTTCTTATGATCTTGAAAATCTTTTTGGCACTTGCTTGGAAGAATATAATAATTGCTATACTATTGGTGCTATCCATGCTATTAATGATGAGAGTGATTATGCTTATGATACGAAAAGGCCCAAGCTTGGGGAAGCTATGTTTGATGAGGATGAAATATTTGAGAATATATTTGCTACAATTAATGTTTGTCCCAAGCTTGGGGATGCTACGCTTAATGAAGATTATATTTTTAGTCTACCAAATTTTGATATGCAAACTCATAATGATAATAACATGCCTCCTACTTATGATAATTATTGTGATGATACATATGCTATAAAAAGTAGTGAGGATTATATTTATAAAACTTGTCATGATTATGGTTACCCCTTTTATGAACATTACTCTTTTAATGTGGAAACAATTTATAATATTCAAGTCTCTTATGATACTCCCACTATTATTCATGAGAAGAATTTTGCTTATGTGGAAAGTAGTAAAAATTCTATGCTTGTAGATCATGAAAAGAATGCTTTAGGTGCTGGTTATATTGTTGAATTCATTCATGATGCTACTGAAAATTATTATGAGGGAGGAACATATGCTTGTAGGAATTGCAATAATATCAAGTTTCCTCTCTATGTGCTTAAAATTTTGAAGTTATGCTTGTTTTGCCTTCCTATGCTAGTTGATTGTTGTTCCCATAAGTTGTTTGCTCACAAAATCCCTATGCATAGGAAGTATGTTAGACTTAAATGTGCTAGTCATATTCTTCATGATGCTCTCTTTATGTTACAATTCTTATCCTCTATATGAGCATCATTGAATTCATCATGCCTAGCTAGGGGCATTAAACGATAGCGCTTGTTGGGAGGCAACCCAATTTTATTTTTGTTCCTTGCTTTTTGTTCCTGTTTAGCAATAAATAATTCATCTATCTTCTGTTTAGATGTGGTTTTATGTGTTTAATTAGTGTTTGTGCCAAGTAGAACCTTTGGGAATACTTGGGGGAAGTCTTGTTGATCATGCTGTCAAAAACAGAAACTTTAGCGCTCACGAGAATTGCTGCCATTTTTTATTGGAGAGTGATATTTAGTTAATTCTTTTTGCAGATGATTAATAGATAAATTGCTCAGGTCATAAATGTATTTGAGAATTGTATGAGTTCCATAAGTATACGTTTGATCCAGATTACTACAGACTGTTCTGTTTTTGACAGATTCTGTTTTTCTTGTGTTGTTTACTTATTTTGATGAATCTATGGCGTAAAATAGTTTATAAACCATAGAGAAGTTGGAATACAGTAGGTTTAACACCAATATAAATAAATAATGAGTTTATTACAGTACCTTGAAGTGGTGATTTATTTTCTTATACTAACGGAGCTTACGAGTTTTCTGTTAAGTTTTGTGTTGTGAAGTTTTCAAGTTTTGGGTAAGGATTCGATGGAGTATGGAATAAGGAGTGTTAAGAGCATAAGATTGGGGATTACCAAGGCACCCCAAGGTAATATTCAAGGATAGCCAAGAGCCTAAGCTTGGGGATGCCCCGGAAGGCATCCCCTCTTTCGGCTTCGTTCATCGGTAACTTTACTTGGAGCTATATTTTTATTCGCCACATGATATGTGTTTTGCTTGGAGCGTCATGTAATTTTCTTTTGCTTTGCTTGCTGTTTGAATAAAATACCAAGATCTGAAATTATTAAATGTTAGAGAGCCTTCACATAGTTGCGTAATTATTCAACTACTCATTGATCTTCACTTATATCTTTCGGAGTAGTTAGTCGTTTGCTCTAGTGCTTCACTTATATCTTTTAGAGCATGGTGGTAGTTTTATTTTGAAGAAATAGATGAACTCTCATGCCTCACTTATATTATTTTGAGAGTCTTAAATAGCATGGTAATTTGCTTAAAATCCTAATATGCTAGGTATTCAAGAATAATAAAACTTTCTTATGAGTGTGCTGAATACTATGAGAAGTTTGATACTTGATAATTGTTTTGAGATATGGAGATGGTGATATTAGAGTCATGCTAGTTGAGTGGTTATGAATTTGAGAAATACTTGTGTTGAAGTTTGTGATTCCCGTAGCATGCACGTATGGTGAACCGTTATGTGATGAAGTCGGAGCATGATTTATTTATTGATTGCCTTCCTTATGAGTGGTGGTCGGGGACGAGCGATGGTCTTTTCCTACCAATCTATCCCCCTAGGAGCATGCGCGTAGTACTTTGTTTCGATGACTAATAGATTTTTGCAATAAGTATGTGAGTTCTTTATGACTAATGTTGAGTCCATGGATTATACACACTCTCACCCTTCCACCATTGCTAGCCTCTCTAGTACCTCACAACTTTCGCCGGTACCATAAACCTTCCTCAAAATAGCCACCATACCTACCTATTATGGCATTTCCATAGCCATTC
Source organism: Triticum aestivum (assembly GCF_018294505.1). Taxonomy (NCBI): domain Eukaryota; kingdom Viridiplantae; phylum Streptophyta; class Magnoliopsida; order Poales; family Poaceae; genus Triticum; species Triticum aestivum. The sequence continues at coordinate 414,945,220 of NC_057797.1, read as the reverse complement.
CGAGATATATTGCCATGCAACTTTCCACCGTTCCGTTTATGACACACTCCATCATTGTCATATTGCTTAGCATGATCATGTAGTTGACATCGTATTTGTGGAAGGACACTGTTCATAATTCTTTCATACATGTCACTCATGCATCATTGCACATCCCGGTACACCGCCGGAGGCATTCATATAGAGTCATATCTTGTTCTAAGTATCGAGTTGTAATTCTTGAGTTGTAAGAAAAATAAAAGTGTGATGATCATCATTATTAGAGCATTGTCCCAGTGAGGAAAGGATGATGGAGACTATGATTCCCCCACAAGTCGGGATGAGACTCCGGACGAAAAATAAAAAAAGAGGCCAAAGAATCCCCAAAAAAAGAGGCCAAAGAAGCCCAAATAAAAAAAGAGGCCATAAAAAAAGAGAAGGCTCAAATAAAAAAAATAAGAGAAAAATAGAGAAGGGACAATGCTACTATCCTTTTACCACACTTGTGCTTCAAAGTATCACCATGATCTTCATTATAGAGAGTCTCCTATGTTGTCACTTTCATATACTAGTGGGAATCTTTCATTATAGAACTTGGCTTGTATATTCCAATGATGGGCTTCCTCAAAATGCCCTAGGTATTGGTGAGCAAGCAAGTTGGATGCACACCCACTAGTTTCTTTTGTTGAGCTTTCATATACTTATAGCTCTAGTGCATCTGTTGCATGGCAATCCCTATTCACTCACATTGATATCTATTGATGGGCATCTCCATAGCCCATTGATACGCCTAGTTGATGAGAGACTATCTTCTCCTTTTTTTGTCTTCTCCACAACCACCACTCTATTCCACCTATAGTGTTATGTCCATGGCTCACGCTCATGTATTGCGTGAAGATTGAAAAAGTTTGAGAACATCAAAAGTATGAAACAATTGCTTGGCCTGTCATCGGGGTTGTGCATGATTTAAATACTTTGTGTGGTGAAGATGGAGCATAGCGAGACTATATGATTTTGTAGGGATAACTTTCTTTGACCGTGTTATTTTGAGAAGACATAATTGCTTAAGTTAGTATGCTTGAAGTATTATTATTTTTATGTCAATATGAACTTTTGTCTTGAATCTTTCGGATCTGAATATTCATATCACAAGTAAGAAGAATTACATTGAAATTATGCCAACTAGCATTCCACATAAAAAAATGTCTTTTTATCATTTACCTACTCGAGGACAAGCAAGAATTAAGCTTGGGGATGCTTGATACGTCTCCAACGTATCTATAATTTTTGATTGCTCCATGCTATATTATCTACTGTTTTGGGCAATATTGGGCTTTATTATCCACTTTTATATTACTTTTGGGACTAACCTATTAACCGGAGGCCCAGCCCAAATTTGCTGTTTTATGCCTATTTCAGTGTTTCAAAGAAAAGGAATATCAGACGGAGTCGAAACGGAACGAAATCAACTGGAGAAGTTATTTTTGGAAGGAAACACACCTGATGAACTTGGACCCCACGTCAGGGGAGACACGAGGTGCTCACGAGGGTGGGGGGCGCGCCCCCCCTAGGGCGCGCCCCCTATCTCGTGGGACCCCCGTGGCTCCTCCGACGTCCTCCCTGCACCCATATATACCCACGTGACCTAAAACTTCCAGAATGCAAGATAGATCGGGAGTTCCGCCGCCAGAAGCCTCCATAGCCACCAAAAGTCAATCGGGACCCTGTTCCGGCACCCTGCCGGAGCGGGTAACCCTCACCGGTGGCCATCTTCATCATCCCGGCGCTCCCCATGACGAGGAGGGAGTAGTTCTCCCTCGGGGCTGAGGGTATGTACCAGTAGCTATGTGTTTGATCTCTCTCTCTCTCTCGTGTTCTTGATTTGGCACGATCTTGATGTATCGCGAGCTTTGCTATTATAGTTGGATCTTATGTTTCTCCTCCCCCTCTTCTCTCTTGTAATGAATTGAGTTTCCCCTTTGAAGTTATCTTATCGGATTGAGTCTTTAAAGACTTGAGAACACTTGATGTATGTCTTGCCGTGGATATCTGTGGTGACAATGGGATACCACGTGCCACTTGATGTATGTTTTGGTGTCCAACTTGCGGGTTTCGTGACATTGGGAACCTATGCATAGGGGTTGGCACACGTTTTCATCATGATTCTCCGGTAGAAACTTTGGGGCACTCTTTGAGGTCCTTTGTGTTGGTTGAATAGATGAATCTGAGATTGTGTGATGCATATCGTATAATCATACCCACGGATACTTGAGGTGACATTGGAGTATCTAGGTGACATTAGGGTTTTGGTTGATTTGCATCTTAAGGTGTTATTCTAGTACGAACTCTAGGGCTGTTTGTGACACTTATAGGAATAGCCCAACGGATTGATTGGAAAGAATAACTTTAAGGTGGTCTCGTACCCTACCATAATCTCTTCGTTCGTTCTCCGCTATTAGTGACTTTGGAGTGACTCTTTGTTGCATGTTGAGGGATAGTTATGTGATCCAATTATGTTAGTATTGTTGAGGGAACTTACACTAGCGAAAGTATGAACCCTAGGCCTTGTTTCAATGCATTTCAATACCGTTTATGCTCACTTTTATCACTTGCTACCTTGCTGTTTTTATTATTTCAGATTACAAAAACTATTATCTACTATCCATATACCACTTGTATCACCATCTCTTCGCCGAACTAGTGCACCTATACAATTTACCATTGTATTGGGTGTGTTGGGGACACAAGAGACTCTTTGTTATTTGGTTGCAGGGGTGCTTGAGAGAGACCATCTTCATCCTACGCCTCCTACGGATTGATAAACCTTAGGTCATCCACTTGAGGGAAATTCGCTACTGTCCTACAAACCTCTGCACTTGGAGGCCCAACAACGTCTACAAGAAGAAGGTTGTGTAGTAGACATCAACGAGGAATTTGTTGTCCTTGAGGATGCCAGGTAGGAGGGATCCTCCTTCACGGTGACCGAGAGCCACTAGCTGCCCAAATGCCGACGCGACAAGGATAGTGGTGCCTCTCCTTGTTGGGGCGTTCAATCTAAACGTCACTGCTGTGTGGCGCAGATGTCGGCTCATCCTTCATGGTGTGTCCGATTTGGACGCTGCGGTGGGGCACAGGAGAGAGCGATACCGGGCCACAATCGATGATTTGCCGCACTAGCTCCATCTCTATATGCCCCGTGAGTTCCTCTTCCATCTGTTGGGGAACGCAATATTTCAAAATTTTCCTACGATCAAGCAAGATCTATCTAGGAGATGCATAGAAATGAGAGGGGAAGAGTATGTCTACGTACCCTCATAGACCAAAAGCGGAAGCGTTATGAAATGCGGTTGATGTAGTCGAACATCTTCGCGATCCAACCGGTCAAGTACCTAGTGCACGACACCTCCGCGATCGGCACGCGTTTAGCTCGGTGACGTCCCTCCTACTCTTGATCCAGCTGAGGCCGAGGGAGAGTTTTGTCAGCACGACGACATGACGACGGTGACGATGAAGTTACCGACGCAGGGCTTCGCCTAAGCACTACAACGATATGACTGAGGTGGAATTCTGTGGGGGGGGAGCACCACACACGGATAAACAATCAACTTGTGTGTCTATGGGGTGCCCCCTTCCCACGTATATAAAGGAGGGGGGAAGAGGAGGCCGGGCTAGGAGGGGCGCGCCTATAGGGGGAGTCCAACTAGGATTCCCAATCCTAGTTGGAGTCCCCTTCCTTTTCCAAGAGGGGAGAGAGGGAAGGAGTAGGAGAGGGAGAAGGAAAGAGAGGGGGGCGCCACCCCCTCCCTAGTCCAATTCGGACTTTCCATGGGGGGGAACCCCTTGAGGCCCTCCTCTTCTTTCCCATATGGCCCATTAAGGCCCACTACTTCCGCCGGCGAATTCCCGCAACTCTCCGGTACTCCAAAAAATACCCGAATCACTCGGAACCTTTCCGATGTCCGAATATAGCCTTGCAATTTATCGATCTTTACGTCTCCACCCTTTCGAGACTCCTCGTCATGTCCGTGATCTCATCCGAGACTCCGAACAACCTTCGGTAAATCAAATCACATAACTCATAATACAAATCGTCATCAAACGTTAAGCATGCGGACCCTACGGGTTCGAGAACTATGTAGACATGACCGAGACTCACTTCCGGTCAATAACCAATAGCGGAACCTGGATGCTCATATTGGTTCCTACATATTCTACGAAGATCTTTATCGGTCAAACCGCATAACAACATACGTTGTTCCCTTTGTCATCGGTATGTTACTTGCCCGAGATTCGATCGTCGGTATTTCAATACCTAGTTCAATCTCATTACCGGCAAGTCTATTTACTCGTTCCATAATGCATCATCCCGTAACTAACTCTTTAGTCACATTGCTTGCAAGGCTTATAGTGATGAGCATCACCGAGAAGGCCCAGAGATACCTCTCCGACAATCGGAGTGACAAATCCTAATCTCGATCTATGCCAACTCAACAAACACCATCAGAGACACCTGTAGAGCATCTTTATAATCACCCAGTTACGTTGTGATGTTTGATAGCACACTAAGTGTTCCTCCGGTATTCGGGAGTTGCATAATCTCATAGTCATAGGAACATGTATAAGTCATGAAAAAAGCAATAGCAACAAACTAAACGATCATAGTGCTAAGCTAACGGATGGGTCTTGTCCATCACATCATTCTCTAATGATGTGATCCCGTTCATCAAATGGCAACACATGTCTATGGCTAGGAAACTTAACCATCTTTGATTAACGAGCTAGTCAAGTAGAGGCATACTAGGGACACTCTGTTTGTCTATGTATTAACACATGTATTACGTTTCCGGTTAATACAATTCTAGCATGAATAATAAACATTTATCATGATATAAGGAAATATAAATAACAACTTTATTATTGCCTATAGGGCATATTTCCTTCAGTCTCCCACTTGCACTAGAGTCAATAATCTAGTTCACATCGTCATGTGATTTAACACCAATAATTCACATCTTTATGTGATTAGTTCACATCTCCATGTGACTAATACCCAAAGGGTTTACTAGAGTCAATAATCTAGTTCACATCGCTATGCGATTAACACCCAAAGAGTGATCATGTTTTGCTTGTGAGAGAAATTTAGTCAACGGGCCTGCCACATTCAGAGCCATATGTATTTTGCATTTTTTTTCTATGTCTACAATGCTCTGCACGGAGCTAGCTAATTTCTCCCACTTTCAATATGTATCCAAATTGAGACTCAGAGTCATCCAGATCAGTGTCTAAACTTGCATCGACGTAACTCTTTACGATGAACTTTTTGTCACCTCCATAACCGAGAAACACATCCTTATTCCACTAAGTATAATTTTGACCGATGTCCAATGATCCACTCCTGGATCACTATTGTACCCTCTTGCCAAACTCTTGGCGGGGTACACAATAGGTCTGGTACACAGCATAGCATACTTTATAGAACCTATGGCTGAGGCATAGGGAATGACTTTTCATTCTCTTTCTATTTTCTGCTGTGGTCGGGTTTTGAGTCTTTACTCAACTTCACACCTTGCAACACAGGCAAGAACTCCTTCTTTGACTGTTCCATTTTGAACTACTTCAAAATCTTGTCAAGGTATGTACTCATTGAAAAATATATCAAGCGTCTTGATCTATCTCTATAGATCTTGATGCTCAATATGCAAGTAGCTTAACCGAGGTCTTTCTTTGAAAAACTCCTTTCAAACACTCCTTTATGCTTTCCAGAAAATTCTACATCATTTCCGATCAACAATATGTCATTCACATATACTTATCAGAAAGGTTGTAGTGCTCCCACTCACTTTCTTGTAAATACAGGCTTCACCGCAAGTCTGTATAAAACCATATGCTTTGATCACTTTATCAAAGCGTATATTCCAACTCCGAGATGCTTGCACCAGTCCATAGATGGACCGCTGGATCTTGCACACTTTGTTAGCACCTTTAGGATTGACAAAAACCTTCTTGTTGCATCATATACAACTCTTCTTTAAGAAATCCATTGAGGAATGAAGTTTTGACATCCATTTGCTAGATTTCATAAAATGTGGCAATTGCTAACATGATTCGGACAGATTTAAGCATTGATACGAGTGAGAAAATCTCATCGTAGTCAACATCTTGAACTTGTCGAAAACCTTTTGCGACAATTCGAGCTTTGTATATAGTAATACTACTATCATCGTCTGTCTTCCTCTTGAAGATCCATTTATTCTCAATGGCTTGACGATCATTGGGCAAGTCAATCAAAGTCCACACTTTGTTCTCATACATGGATCCCATCTCAAATTTCATGGCCTCAAGCTATTTTGCGGAATCTGGGCTCATCATCGCTTCCTCATAGTTCGTAGGTTCGTCATGGTCTAGTAACATGACTTCTAGAAAGGATTACCATACCACTCTGGTGCGGACCATACTCTGGTTGACCTACGAGGTTCAGTAGTAACTTGATCTGAAGTTTCATGATCATCATCATTAGCTTCCTCACTAATTGGCGTAGCAATCACTAGAACTAATTTCTGTGATGAACTACTTTCCAATTCGGGAGAAGGTACAATTACCTCATCAAGTTCTACATTCCTCCCACTCACTTCTTTCGAGAGAAACTTCTTTTCTAGAAAGGATCCATTCTTAGCAACGAATATCTTGCCTTCGGATCTGTGATAGAAGGTGTACCCAATAGTTTCCTTTGGGTATACTATGAAGACGCATTTCTTCAATTTGGGTTCGAGCTTATCAGGTTGAAATTATTTCACATAAGCATCATAGCCCCAAACTTTAAGAAACGACAACTTAGGTTTCTTGCTAAACCACAGTTCATATAGTGTTGTCTCAATGGAATTAGTTGGTGCCCTATTTAATGTGAATGCAACCGTCTCTAATGCATAACCCCAAAACGGTAGTGATAAATTAGTAAGAGACATCACAGGTTGCACCATATCTAATAAAGTACGGTTACGACATTCGGACATACCATTACGCTATGGTGTTCCAGGTGGCATGAGTTGCGAAACTATTCCACATCGTTCCAAATGAAGACCAAACTCGTAACTCAAATATTTGTCTCCGCGATCAGATCATAGAAACTTTATTTTCTTGTTACGATGATTTTCCACTTCACTCTGAAATTCTTTGAACTTTTCAAATGTTTCAGACTTATGTTTCATCAAGTAGATATACCCATATCTGCTCAAATCAACCTTGAAGGTTAGAAAATAACGATACCCACCGCGAGCCTCAACACTCATCGGACTGCATACATCGGTATGTATTATTTCTAGCAAGTCAATGGCTCGCTCCATTGTTCTAGAGAACGGAGTCTTAGTCATCTTGCCCATGAGGCATGGTTCTCAAGCATCAAATGATTCATAATCAAGTGATTCCAAAAGCCCATCAGTATGGAGTTTCTTCGTGCGCTTTGCACCAATATGACCTAAACGGGAGTGCCACATATAAGTCGCACTTTCATTATTAACTTTGCATCTTTTGGCTTCAATATTATGAATATGTGTATCACTATGATCGAGATTCAATAAACCATTTATATTGAGTGTATGACCATAGAAGGTTTTATTCATGTAAATAGAACAAAACTTATTCTTTGACTTAAATGAATAACCGTATTGCAATAAACATGATCCAATCATATTTATGCTTAACGCAAACACCAAATAACATTTATTTTAGGTTCAACACTAATCCTGAAGGTAAAGGGAGTGTGCGATGGTGATCTTATCAACCTTGGAATCACTTCCAACACATATCGTCACCTTTCCCTTAACTAGTCTCTGTTCATTTTGCAACTCCTGTTTTGAGTTACTAATCTTAGCAACTGAACCGGTATCAAATACCCTGGGGTTACTATGAACACTAGTAAAGTACACATCAATAACATGTATATCAAATATACTTTTGTTCACTTTTCCATCCTTCTTATCCACCAACTATTTGGGGTAGTTCTGCTTCCAGTGACCATTCCCTTTGCAGTAGAAGCACTTGGCAACTTGCTTGCCATTCTTCTTGAAGTTCCCTTTCTTTCCCTTGCCATTTTACTTGAAACTAGTGGTCTTGTCAACCATCAACACTTGATGCTTTTTCTTGATTTCTACCTTCGCCAATTTCAGCATCGTGAAGAGCTTGGGAATCGTTTCCGTTTTCCCTTGCATATTATAGTTCATCACGAAGTTCTAGTAACTTGGTGATAGTGACTAGAGAACTCTGTCAATCACTATCTTATTTGGAAGATTAACTCCCACTTGATTCAAGTGATTGTAGTACTTAGACATTCTGAGCACGTGCTCACTAGCTAAGCTATTCTACTCCATCTTGTAGGCAAAGTACTTGTCAGAGGTCTCATACCTCTTAACACGGGCATGAGTCTGAAATACCAATTTCAGCTCTTGGAACATCTCATATGTTGCGTGGCGTTCAAAACGATTTTGAAGTCCCGGTTCTAAGCCGAAAAGAATGGCGCACTAAACTATCAAGTAGTCATCATACCGAGCTTGTCAAACGTTCATAACGTCTGCATCTGCTCCTGCAAAAGGTCCGTCACCTAGCGGTGCATCAAGGACATAATTCTTCTATGCAGCAATGAGGATAATCCTCAGATCACGGAGCTAGTCCGCATCATTGCTACTAATGTCTTTCAACATAGTTTTCTCTTGGAACATATCATAAATAAAACGGGGAAGCTATACGCGAGCAATTGATCTACAACATAGATATGGAAATACTATCAGGACTAAGTTCATGATAAATTTAAGTTCAATTAATCATATAACTTCAGAACTCCCACTTAGATAGACATCCCTCTAATCATCTAAGTGATCACGTGATCCATATCAACTAAACCATGTCCGATCATCACATGGGATGGAGTAGTTTTCAATGGTGAACATCAGTATGTTGATCATATCTACTATATGACTCATGCTCGACCTTTCGGTCTCAGTGTTCCGAGGCCATATCTGCATATGCTAGGCTCGTCAAGTTTAACCCGAGTATTCTGTGTGTGCAAAACTGGCTTGCACCCGTTGTATCTGAACGTAGGGCTTATCACACCCGATCATCACGTGGTGTGTCGGCACGACGAACTGTAGCAACGGTGCATACTCAGGGAGAATACTTGTACCTTGAAATTTAGTGAGAGATCATCTTATAATGCTACCGTCGTACTAAGCAAAATAAGATGCATAAAGGATAAACATCACATGCAATAAAATAAGTGATATGATATGGCCATCATCATCTTGTGCCTTTGATCTACATCTCCAAAGCACCATCATGATCACCATCGCCACCGGCTTGACACCTTGATCTCCATCGTAGCATCGTTGTTGTCTCGCCAACTATTGCTTCCACGACTATCGGTACTGCTTAGTGATAAAGTAAAACAATTACATGGCAATTGCATTTCATACAATAAAGCGACAACCATATGGCTCATGCCAGTTGCCGATAACTATGTTACAAAACATGATCATCTCATACAACAATTTATATAATCACGTCTTAACCATATCACATCACAACATGCCCTGGAAAAACAAGTTAGGCGTCCTCTACTTTGTTCTTGCAAGTTTTACGTGGCTGCTACAGGCTTCTAGCAAGAACCATTCTTACCTACACATCAAAACCACAACGTGGTATAGTGATTGCTTTTTGATCTTCAGAAAGAACCATGTTCATCGAATCCGATTCAACTAAAGTTGGAGCAACTGACACCCGCCAGCCACCTGTGTGCAAAGCACGTCAGTAGAACCAGTCTCATGAACGCGGTCATGTAATGTCGGTCCGGGCCGCTTCATCCAACAATACCGCCGAATCAAGAAACAACTAGTGACGGCAAGCAATATGTATATACCCATGCCTGCAAATCCTTTGTGTTCTACTTGTGCATATAACATCTACGCATAGACCTGGCTCGGATGCCAATGTTGGGGAACGCAGTATTTCAAAATTTTCCTATGATCACACGAGATCTTCTAGGAGATGCATAGCAACGAGAGGGGAAGAGTATGTCTACGTACCCTCGTAGACCGAAAACGGAAGCGTTATGAAATGCGGTTGATGTAGTCGAACGTCTTCGTGATCCAACCGATCAAGTACCGAACGCACGGCACCTCCGCGATCTTCACATGTTCAACTCAGTGACGTCCCTCGTACTCTTGATCCAGCTGAGGCCAAGGGAGAGTTTCGTCAGCACGACAGCGTGATGACGGTGACGATGAATTTGCCGACGTAGGGCTTCGCCTAAGCATTACACCGATATGACCGAGGTGGAATTCTGTGGAGGGGGGCATCACACACGGCTAAACAATCAACTTGTGTGTCTATGGGGTGCCCCTACCTACGTATATAAAGGAGGGCGGAAGAGGAGGCCGGCCTAGGAGGGGCGCGCCTATAGGGGGAGTCAAACTAGGATTCCCAATCCTAGTTGGAGTCCCCTTCCTTTTCCAAGAGGGGAGAGAGGGAAGGAGTAGGAGAGGGAGAAGGAAAGAGAGGGGGGCGCCGCCCCCTCCCTAGTCCAATTCGGACTTGCCATGGGGGGGGGGGGCGGCCACCCCTTGAGGACCTTCTCTCCTTTCCCGTATGGCCCATTATGGCCCACTACTTCCCCCTAGCGAATTCCCGACTCTCCGGTACTCCAAAAAATACCCGAATCACTCGGAACCTTTCCGATATCCGAATATAGCCTTCCAATATATCGATCTTTACGTCTCGACCATTTCGAGACTCCTTGTCATGTCCGTGATCTCATCCGGGACTCGGAACAACCTTCGGTACATCAAATCACATAACTCATAATACAAATTGTCATCGAACGTTAAGCGTGTGGACCCTACGGGTTCGAGAACTATGTAGACATGACCGAGACTCACTTCCGTCAATAACCAATAGCGGAACCTGGATTCTCATATTGGTTCCTACATATTCTACAAAGATCTTTATCGGTCAAACCGCATAACCAACATACGTTGTTCCCTTTGTCATCGGTATGTTACTTGCCCGAGATTCGATCGTCGGTATCTCAATACCTAGTTCAATCTTGTTACCAGCAAGTCTCTTTACTCGTTCCGTAATGCATCATCCCATAACTAACTCTTTAGTGGCATTACTTGCAAGGCTTATAGTGATGAGCATCACCGAGAGTGCCTAGAGATACCTCTCCGACAATCGGAGTGACAAATCCTAATCTCGATCTATGCCAACTCAATAAACACCATCGGAGACACCTGTAGAGCATCTTTATAATCACCCAGTTACGTTGTGACGTTTGATAGCACACTAAGTGTTCCTCCGGTATTTGGTAGTTGCATAATCTCATAGTCATAGGAACATGTATAAGTCATGAAGAAAGCAATACCAACAAACTAAACGATCATAGTGCTAAGCTAACGGATGGGTCTTGTCCATCACATCATTCTCTAATGGTTAATACAATTCTAGCATGAATAATAAACATTTATCATGATATAAGGAAATATAAATAACAACTTTATTATTGCCTCTAGGGCATATTTCCTTCACCATTGCGGCAGCCCAACGAGGAAGGGTAGTTGCTACTTCTCATTGTACGAGGAGACCGACTCCGGCTTGATGAGTGATGGAGCCATGGACGCGGAGGGGCCCAGAGATCATTAGCAACATCGACACAATATGGAGCATCCCCGGAATTTGGAGGAGCACGCTGGGAACCACTTGGACACGTCAGACTTTCCATTATGCCGGCCGATAGTGGAGGTGGTGGATTTGGGACACGAGAGGTGGTAATGTGTTGTTTTAGGGCCTGGAATCTATGGTCGATCAGCTTAATAGACAGGGAGGCGGACCGACGTTGCTTCAATGCGGGTAGTGGCTAGAGTAGGCTTCTCGATCACCGTGCCATGTGAATGCCACATTGGTCAGCCAATATCGATACGGTACACTACCGCCCATCCGGTCACGTCCCATCTAACTGGCATGAATGTAGGGCGAAGAGTTCTAGAGCGGAGGGAGAGAGAAGACTTTTGGATGGTGCCATGTTGTTGCAGTACGACCACGATGCACGTCCAGACTCCCCCAAATCTCCACCTAGTTTGGTTCCGATGGAGGGATTTTGGATGTCGGATCAGTCCGGACAAATTTTGTTACTGACATTGGATGGCTAAGAATGTCCACACCTTTCGATTAAGACATTTGCACGTGATTTGAGACCCCCCTAAGCTTCTATACCACATACAATTTGCTTTGCCTCCTTTTTTGAGATTTTTTCACTTCCCGCATGAATTTTGTAATGGCGACGCAATGTAATTCAGGGGACATTTGCGGATACAATTTGGGTGTGGCTATTTTTTTTGTAGTTTTCCATACCAATCACGAGAGATGTGGAGTGGTGGTGAGCACGCGTTGCTACTTCTTGAGCTTGCGTTGGGTTTTCCCTTGAAGAGGAAATGGTGATGCAGCAAAGTAGAGATAAGTATTTCCCTTAGTTAGAGAACCAAGGTATCAATCCAGTAGGAGGTACAAGCAAGTCCCCAATCTATGCACCTGCACAAACAATCAAACACTTGCACCCAATGTGATAAAGCGGTTGTCAATCCCTTCACGGTCAATTGCAAAGGTGAGATCTGATAAAGATAGATAAAACTAAATAAAACGTAACTAAATATTTTTGAGTTTTTGGGTTTATAGATCTAAAAAAAAGATTGCAAAATACTAGATCCGAAAATATGATAGAAAATAGACCCAGGGGCCATAGGTTTCACTAGAGGCTTCTCTCATGAAGGCAACTAATATGGTGGGTGAACAAATCACTGTCGAGCAATTGATAGAAAAGCGCAAAATTATGACGATATCCAAGGCAATGATTATGCATATAGGCATCACGTCTGTGTCAAGTAGACCAACTCCTGCCTGCATCTACTACTATTACTCCACAGATCTACCGCTATCCAGCATGCATCTAGAGTATTAAGTTCATAAAGAACGGAATAACGCCTTAAGTAAGATGACATGATGTAGAGGGATAAACTCAAGCAATATGATGAAAACCCCATCTTTTTTCCTTGATGGCAACAATACAAATACGTGCCTCGCTACCCCTACTTTGTCACTGGGTGAGGACACCGCAAGATTGAACCCAAAACTGAACACCTCTCCCATTGCAAGAAATACCAATCTAGTTGGCCAAACTAAACCAATAATTCAAAGAGAAATACAAAGATATCAAATCATGCATATAAGAATTCAGAGAAAATTCAAATAATATTCATAGATAATATGATCATAAATCCACAATTCATCGGTTCCCAACAAACGCACCGCAAAAGAAGATTACATCGGATACATCTCCAAGAACATCGAGGAGAACATGGTATTGAGAATCAAAGAGAGAGAGAAGAAGCCATCTAGCTACTAGCTATGGACCCGTAGGTCTGAGGTAAAGTACTCACGCTTCATTGGAAGGGCAATACGATTGATGTAGAAGCCCTCCGTGATCGAATCCCCCTCCGGAAGATTGCGGGAAAAGGCCCCAAGATGGGGTCTCACGGGTACAGAAGGTTGCGGCGGCGGAAAAGTGTTTTAGTGGCTCCCCCTGAGGGTTTTGGAATATATGTGAATTTATAGGACGAAGAGGTAGGTCAGAGAAGTCCTGAGGGGGCCACAAGGTAGGGGGCGCCCCCCTAGGGCGTGCCCTCCACCCTTGCCGCCGCCTCATGGCTCTTCTGGCTTGGACTCCAACTCCTTCAGGTGTCTTCTGGTCTAAGAAAAATCATCACAAAGTTTTATTCCGTTTGATATTCCTTTTCTACGAAGCTCAAAAACAAGGAAAAAAAACAGAAATTGGCACTATGCTCTGGGTTAATAAGTTAGTCCCATAAATAATATAAAATATCATATTAATGCATATGAAACATCCAAAATGGATAATATAATAGCATGGAACAATAAAAAAATATAGATACGTTGGAGATGTATCACACGCTTATCATAACTCCCAACACGTCATCAGCTACTCCCACCCTAATACCCCATTGCTTTCCATTTCGTATAAAAAGCATACGCCCCTAGAAGCTCTCCTCGACCCATCGTTCCTTTGTTCCGGTGCCGATGCCTGAAGTGTTCTCGCCGCATCCCTCTCTTGCAGCCTACCTATCCTCCACCTCCAATTGACTTAGGAGCCCACAACCATAAATCCTAGGCCCATTTTGTGTGCACTACATAGACCTCGCTGGTGGCATGGACATTGCAACGGTGGCGAGACCTCACATCTATGACACCATCTTCTTCCTCCAACATGTTTGCCAATGAAAGAACTACATAGTGGACATAGAACGAGATTTTGCCCCTCCTCTCTCTATCTTGGATCAAATGAGAGCATCTGCAGTCGCGCCCCCAACAGGCCCCCCAAGGCCGTTTTTTAGCGCCGGCGCCGAAAAATCGGCCCAGCCGCGCCCCCACGAGCCTGTTTTCGCCGGATTGGGCCGAAATTGGCGCCGGCGCACCCAACCCGAACCCGGCGTGCTGGGGGCGCCCGGGGGCGCCGGCGTGAATGTTTTGGCGCGAAAGAGTGGCAGGACCGGCGCGTCAGCGAGACGAAGGGTGGTCGTCCTCATCGTCTCGGTTTTCCCGCAATGGAGGCTCAGCGTCGGCGGGGTCCCTGTCCCCCCTCTGCCCGCCCTCGAGATGCCCGCCTACTTCCACGCCGAGATCGAGCGTGCGCGGGCGTCCCTGACGGTCGCGAAGCGGGCGCTCCTGGAGTACGCCACCGGCAACCACGCGGCGTGAGCGGCGTACTTCAGACGCCGGCAGGAGGAGCGGCTCGCCTCCACCAACAATGCACCGACGCCGCGCGGCCGCAACAACAGCGAGGGCCGCCGCCTGTGGTGGGGCGTCCCGGGCCGCACGCTCAACGGTGTCCTCGCGCACCTCGAGGGCGGCAACGATCCGCCGTTCGAGTACCCGACCGCTCGGAGCGGCGGCGCGTGGCTACCGAGGAGGTTGATGGGATGGTCATCCTCCTCCTCCTCCCGATCGTCCTCTCACTCCTTCGGCGCATCGGCGTTGGTCAGCGTCAAGCCAGAGCCGTCCGAGACGCCGCTCGGTAGGCGCACCTGCGGCGCCGGCCTCGTCATCAACAACGGCGGCCGTGGCTCCTCCTCCTCGGCCCCTCCTTGCCTGGTCAAGCCGAAGAGGGAGCCAGGGCTGGCGGTGGTGAAGCCGGAGCCGGGGCTCGCCGCCGTGAAGCCGGAGCCTACTCTCGCCGAGGAGGCCGAAGAAGAAGAGGCCGCCTTGAAGTGGGCGCGCGAGGACTACGCGCGCATGGAGCCGGACCGCCAGCGCCGCGCCCTAGAGGAGATCGCCGAACGCCGCCACCGTGAAGCAGCGCGCCGGGGCGAGGGGTCGAGCAGCGGCGCCGGCCGTGTCAAGGAGGAGAAGCAGGAGGACGATGCCGGCGACGACTACGCCTTGCTCAGAGCCTACTTCGGCCCGTAGTTTAGGGTTCTTTTCCGTCCATTTTATTAGTGTAAAAAACATCTAAATTTCGCCAAGATATGTCGTGTTTGTTGAAATTTGGCCGTGTTTGCTGAAATTTGGCCGAACTGTGGTGACGTATGGGGCCCGACCTGGGGGCGGCGGCTAGGGACGTGCTCGCCCCCACGCCAAAAAAACGCCAGCTCGCCCCCAAGCGGCGATTTTCGGCGCGTCTTGGGGGCACAACGGCTGGAGATGCTCTGGGGTCGAGGCGTTACATTGGCGCTGTCAAGCCATCATCCGTCTGGTTCCTGCCGCGTTGCCACTAATCGGTACAGTTATGTCGGTTCTTTCAATCTTCTTCAACTTTTGATGCTCTATGGACATTGCTGCCTCCTAGTGGCCGATGGGCAGGACTACACTGGAGTGCATGACAACTGATCTGGTCATCCTCTATTTACATGTTGTATTGTTGTACGTGCACTTGTCACAATTATACTATGTGTACCTCTCTATTGAACTACCTCCCTAGTCACTAGGATCATGATCCTGTCTCATCGTTGATTCCCCGCGTGCCTATACTTACGGGGGTAGTTGGGACTCCCTCTATTTGTATCCTCTACACTGTATTCAGTCAATATAGTGGCATAGTGAGTAATTATCCACCTTAGCTTGGTATCAGACGCCATGGCCTTCGAGGACATCTTCGGCATGCCTCCTTCTATGATTGCAAACATGTCCTTCTCTCAGGCTTCTTCTCAACGACCTTTCCTTCTCTAATGTTCTCCATCACTCTAGGTCCCTCCTTCGCCACCCTAGTCGTGCTCCATACCTATGCTACCCCTCCTGCTGGCCCCTCTCCCCACAATAGCTACATGATCATATATCCAACTACATAAAATTCAAGCTGGATCATGCTGGAAATCTCTATGTAAAGTGGAGCATTTTCTTTCATATTTTCTCCTCCACTACCACATTGAGGATCACAAAGTATTAAATCATGCACATCCCTGATGACAAGCCAAGAAATTGTTTCTTACTTTTGATGTTCTCAAACTTTTTCAACTTTCACGCAATACATGAGCGTGAGCCATGGATATAGCACTATATGTGGAATAGAATATGGTTGTTGTGGAGAAGACAAAAAGAAGGAGATAGTCTCACATCAACTTGGCCTATCAACGGGCTATGGAAATGCCCATCAATAGATATCAATGTGAGTGAGTAGGGATTGCCATGCAATGGATGCACTAGAGCTATAAGTGTATGAAAGCTCAAAAAAGAAACTAAGTGGGTGTGCATCCAACTCGCTTGCTCACGACAACCTAGGGAAATTTGAGGAAGCCCGTCATTGGAATATATAATCCAAATTCTATAATGAAAAATTCCCACTAGTATATGAAAGTGACAACATAGGAGACTCTCTATCATGAAGATCATGGTGCTACTTTGAAGCACAAGTGTGGAAAAAGGATAGTAACATTGCCCTTCTCTCTTTTCTCTCTCTTTTTTGTGGGCTTCTTTGGCCTCTTTTATTTTTTGTAAAGTCCGGAGAGTCGTACCAACTTGTGAGGGAATCATAGCTTCCTTCATCCTTTCCTCACATGGGACAATGCTCTAATAATGATGATCATTACACTTTTATTTACTTACAACTCAAGAATTACAACTCGATACTTAGAACAAAAATATGACTCTATATGAATGCCTCCGGCAGTGTACTGGGATGTGCAATGATTCAAGAGTGACATGTATAAAAAATATGAAAGGATGGCTTTGCCACAAATACGATGCCAACTACATGATTATGCAAAGCAATATGACAATGATGAAGCGTGTCATAATAAACGAAACAGTGGAAGTTGCATGGTAATATATTTCAGAATGGCTATGGAAATGCCATAATAGTTAGGTATGGTGGCTGTTTTGAGGAAGGTTGTCGGTGTCAAAACTGGCGAATCTCGGGTAGGGGGTCCCGAACTGTGCATCTAAGGCGGGTAGTAACAGGAGGCGGGGGACACGATGTTTACCTAGGTTCGGGCCCTCTCGATGGTGGTAATACCCTACTTCCTGCTTGATTGATCTTGATGATATGAGTATTACAAGAGTTGATCTACCACGAGATCGTAGAGGCTAAACCCTAGAAGCTAGCTATGGTATGATTGTTGTTGTCCTACGGACTAAACCCTCCAGTTTATATAGACACCGGAGGGGGCTATGGTTACACAGAGTCGGTTACAAGGAAGGAGATCTACATATCCGTATTGCCAAGCTTGCCTTCCACGCCAAGGAGAGTCCCATCCGGACACGGGGCGAAGTCTTCAATATTGTATCTTCATAGTCCAACAGTCCGGCCAAAGGATATAGTTCGGCTGTCCAGAGACCCTCTAATCCAAGACTCCCTGAGTAGCCCCTAAACCAGGCTTCAATGACGATGAGTCCGGCGCGCAGATTTGTCTTCGGCATTGCAAGGCGGGTTCTTCCTCCGAATACTCCATAGAAGATTTTGAACACAAGGATAGTGTCCGGCTCCGCAAAACAAGTTCCACATACCACCGTAGAGAGAATAATATTTCCACAAATCTAATCTGCTGACACATTTGACAGCATGACATCATACCATGGCCCGGTCATCATTCGAACCGTTTTTCTCAACCAGCTACTGCACATATCACGAGGTGGTTTCCTTAGCATGTCTTGTCGAAGCAGAGATCGTGTCCCCTTATCACGGGATTCTCATCAATATGGATGTGGGTAACCCAACCGCGCCATCAATTATGGCGCTTGGGGAATGAGAGGTTTTACCAGGTGAGTGGGAAGGCGCATCGCCTCTTCCGCCCTTATAAGGGGACAAGGATTCACTCTTTTCACCCATGCCTTCTTCCCGATTCATTCCCTTCTGCTCAGGCTCCAGCGCCCAAGCGTTCACCTTCTCTGCCCACAAAAGGTCTTCCAAAGATGTCCGGATCCAGAGCAGGAGGCAAATGGACGGCCTCTACCGTCCAAGAGAAGGATATCAAAAAGCTTCGGGAGGCTGGGTATCTGGCCAAGAAAGTCAGCCACCGTCTCCCAATGGCGGGATAGATCGTCCCCACTCCAGAACCCCATGAGAGGGTTGTATTCCTCCCTCACTTTGTCCGCAGGCTAGGGTTTCCCCTCCACCCGTTCGTTCGTGGCATCATGTATTATTATGGGATCGATCTTCACGATCTGTCCCCTAATTCCTTCCTCAACATCTCGACATTCATTGTCGTGTGCGAGGCTTTTCTCCGCATTTCGCCGCACTTCGGTTTATGGCTGAAGGTTTTTAATGTGAAGCCCAAGGTGGTGGGCGGCGAGCACGCCGAGTGCGGGGGCGCTATGGTGAGCAAGATGCCCAATGTCATATGGCCAATGGGAACCTTTAATGATTCTGTCAAGGAGTGGCAACAACAATGGTTTTACATCACTGAGTCGTGCGGCAAGGAATGGGCCGCCTCTCCCGAGTTACGATCCGGCACCCCTCTGCGGCTTACATCCTGGGTTAAGAAAGGCCTGGACTGGTCCTCGTCCAATGAACTATCGGTGCTCCGGACGCGCGTTAAAGGTATGGGAGATAAGAACATTGAACTTGTCAACATAGTCCAGGTGATGTTAGTCCGCCGGGTACTGCCTTGTCAACACCGGACTTGCAATCTATGGGAATTCGATCCGGCCAGGCACCAAACCTTGCGAGGGTTCTTCGGCTCCTCGCACAAGGACATTTGGAAGGTGCTTTTCAAGTCCAGCAAATCATTGCCGGACTCCGCCGAGGACCGCGGGTACCAACTGTCCCGCCCTGCAAGTTTGGTGGGTTTATCCAACTTTTCTATCCGCATGACCCAAAGGAAGCGCTTAACGCATGTTATTCAACTCTCCCAGGGCTGGACGAAGAAGGCGGAGCGGATCCATTGTCCGGCCCCGCTGCCCGAAGACCCGACCATCCCACTTCTGACCAAGATCCTGGTCCTGGCGCCTTACAAGGTGCCGAAGAAGACGGCCGAGAAGGAGGCCAAAAAGACCCGGGGCGGCCTTCGTCGCCGCGGCACTTCGGACACAATATCCGAAGGTTCTGGTGCCCTTTCCGTCTCCAAAGAGGACGAAGAGGAGGAGGAAGATGAATCCCCTGCGGGGGGAAGAAGGAAGAGGACGGCATCCACACCCTTGGAGGCTGAACTGCCCAAAAGGGGAAAGGCTCCTCTTCCGGAGGAGTCCACTGCCGCGGCCGACAGCGGCCCGACATGGGATCCCAGGGCCTAGCCCCTGGTGAACTTGTAAGTATATAAAATCTGAGTACGTTTAAGCGTCCGGACTCATCATGGCTTAGTATTTTAACATGAGCATATTTTTTTGTAGTCCGGCAAGGTCCCGTACCAAACAATCCTCATCAGAGGACCTGCTGAGCTCAAATGCTATGGAGAGCAGGATGCCCCCAAAGGCCCCTTCCTCCAAACAGGTGCATAACACCGAGGCTTCGTCCCAGAAGGACTCCGGCCAAGGAGGAAAGGAAGAAACCATGAAGGCGGCACCTCGAGGTCAAACCGTAGGGGCCGGACACGTGGGGGAAAATATCCCCATGGGGTCTGACGGCGAGGGCGATCCTGAGTTCGGCTCCCCACCAGATGCGATTCCAGAGATCTATACGGCTCTAGAATCAAGAAGGCAGCCTCCTTCGGCTGGAGGGGGCGTGCCTGTTCTGCCGGCGACCTCTGTCCATCCAGAAGTGTCGGATGCTTTGTTGGTGGCATTGCAAGACGCATCCATCGTTGATGAACACCGTGCCCTTATAGGTGCGGTGATTGAGAAGATTCAGTCAACTGAGAGTGGACCGAACGAAGCCTGTATCAGCCTTATAAGAGGCTTTGAGGTATGTTTTGTGAGTTGTCGAAGAGTGTCATAGTATAGATAGTGGCCCCTGATACACTGTTCGGTGAAAGAAAGAACCGGACAGGGGATCGAATTGATGATAGCAGGAAGACTCATTGAATGACATTGATTTCTCTTCTGTTTCAAGTAGGTACTTATAGCGGTTGCTGCCTCTCGTACTGCGGAGATCTCCGGACTGAATCAAAGTCTGGAGCGGGCCATAGAAGAACTTGGCCAATTGAAAATGCAGTTGAGGGATAAACAAGGTATGCACAAGCGTTGCGCGCATTTATTGTGAAATAAATGTTCAATATGAAATAAGCCGCATAATTTGTGCCAGGGGTTATGACCGAAGTCGAGGCCCTCAAAAGGGCCGTTGCTGAGGCCGAGAAAAAGGCGGCCATAGAGTGGACTCTTCGTGAGAAACACGAGGCCAGAGTTATTAAAGCTGAGCAGGAGCTGCAAGAGGCCGTAAGTAAATGTGAGACCTTGGAGCAGAGTTTAACGGAGAAAGAGTCTGAACTCACCAAGGCGCGTCAAGCCACGAGCGATGCCCTGGGGGAAACCCAAAGCGCCCTGCAGGGGATCCGAGAGGTGAAAAATATCGTGGATGGTAAGGCTTTCCACATGTAAAGCAAGTATTTGAAGGGAAAACTATGTTTCTGATTTTGAATCCGGATTTCTCAGGTGTATTTGCCGAGCTACCTTGCAGCGGAGCTATGTACCAAGGACATTATATTTCCATGAATGCCAATCATGTTGTCCTTTGTAATGTTTGAACAAGGTCGTTTATTTGTCGCCTTTTATATAAAAGTTTACCCTCCTGTGCGGCCGTTTTTATATTAAACCTGAGAGTTGGCCAGTCGTCGGCTTCTGCCCCCACGTAAGAAGTACGGGGGTGTTCGGGATAAACCTGAGCACTCTTTATCCCAGTTTTGGGTCCTTCGAAGGAGGTGCTCAGCACAACGAACTAGGCAATCAGACTATAGGGCTTTATCACTCTCACTTAGCCATAGGAGCTTTAGTATGGTCGGCGCAACCCCTTGTGTTCGGAAGACCGTACTAGGGGCTCTATAAGCGCCTGATCGGAGAAAAAACCGATCCATCGCATGCTGCATTGGTTATGGCATTATGCGGGAGAAATCCTTAAAGATTTTGTAACCGCTCGAACAGCTGACCAGCTCTCGCCGTATCATGACAGTCAGTTTTCGGCTTTCTCTACTGAGGTGCTCATCCGGAAGAACCGGTACACAATCGCAGTAGTTCTCCCAGTGCTACCTTAGCCGATATAGCGGAACGTAAGGTACCAAAACATGGGAGCCGGGAAAACCCAACTATTGACCCAAGACATGATTCGGAGCTGATGCACATAATGCTATAGGTTTGGGGTGCCGAACTTCCATGAAGGTGTTCGGACTTTTATTGCCGTGTTACGGGAAAAACGAAGCCCCTGGCATATTTAAGGCATATCGCTGTGTACGGATGCCACTTGACAAAATGATTTCGATAAGAAATAATCAGCAGGTAAACGTCATATAAATCCACATGTTGTATTTGAATAATACGTCTATGCGTACGGGTACAAGTAATGTGATAAAAAGGGGTTGTGATAGCCGAACCTGCTGTGACCAGGGGAAAGAGGTTGAGTGCGGATCCGTAATATAGCCAGACGATCAATGCGGGGAATGTCTAAGGATTCCCTAACGCGTTCAAGCTGCCTCCGTGTAGTCCGTCCTGGTCGGTGCAAAGGTGAACCTGCGAAGGAAATATAAGAAATGTTTACGTGCCGGAGGGTGGTTGAACCACTGAGTTCGGCCTGTCATGGCCTTCGCCGGAGTGTTTAGTTGAGCTCTGGACGAGCCGGGGTATCCTTCCACGAAGTAGTTCAGAGCCCCTTGACGGTGTCCGGGAGCCTGGACGTTGACTCAAGGTTCGGCTACAAGGTGCTGCTCATTGTTTCTGCTGCTAAGGCAGCGGTGTATTTATTGGTGTCGAAGGAAGGTTCGGCCTTGCCATGAACCGTGATGACGCCGCGTGGACCGGGCATCTTGAGCTTATGGTAGGCATAATGTGGCACCGCGTTGAATCGAGCGAACGCAGTTTGTCCGAGCAGTGCTTGATAATCGCTGCGGAAAGGGGCGATTTCAAAGATTAACTCTTCGATACGGTAATTTTCTGGTGATCCAAATATTACCTCAAGGGAAATGGAGCCTGTACAGCTAACCTCCATACCTGGTATGATGCCTCTAAAAGTGGCTTTAGTGGGTTTGGTCACCGAATGATCAATGCCCATCTTGCGCACTGTGTCTTGGTAAAGCAGATTTAAACTACTACCTCTGTCCATAAGGACTTGAGTGAGGTGGAACCCGTCTACTATTGGGTCGAGGATTAGTGCGGCTGGATTGCCTTGATTGGCGTTAACCGGATGATCCGTGCGGTTGAAGGTGACTGGCCCTAGTTTATATTGTGGGACGGCTAGTTCTGTTGAGTCACATCCCTAAGGGTGCATATCTGGTCCGAGTTGGCAATTTGGGTGGTATTTACCACATTCACCGATTGAATATGGGGGGGATTTCTTTTGCCCTCCTGTGTTCGGTGATCTGGGCTCTTCGTCGCTATCGTCGCTTTGAGACCCCTCTTCATCTTCGGTGCCTGCCTTGCCGGCTTGTTTGAAGACCCAGCATTCTCTGTTGGTATGGGTGGCTAGCATTTCTAGGGTGCCATGAATTTGGCATTGGCGATCGAGTATGCGGTCCAGACTGGATGGACCCAGATTTTTATTTTTGGGTGGCCCTTTCCGCTGACCGGACTTTGAGCCCCTGAACCCGGCATTAACTGCCGTATTTTCGGTGTTTTCGCCATATTTGTGGCACTTGTGTTTGTTGCGTCGTGGTTTGCCGTTGCTATCCCTGGCTTCTGATATGCCAGGTTTGCTTGTTGTATTGGTACTACGAGCCAACCAGCTATCTTCGCCCGCACAAAAGCGGGTCATAAGTGTCGTGAGGGATGCCATGGATTTTGGCTTCTCTTGGCCGAGGTGCCGGGTGAGCCATTCGTCACGGATATTATGCTTAAATGCCACTAAGGCCTCTGCATCCGGACAGTCGACAATTTGGTTCTTCTTGGTTAGGAACCGGGTCCAGAATTTCCTGGCCGATTCCCGTGGATGCTGAGTTATATGACTTAAATCGTCAGCGTTCGGCGGTCGCACATAAGTGCCCTGGAAATTGTCCAGGAATGCCTCTGCCAGGTTCTCCCAACTTCCCATGGAGTTTGCTGGCAAGCTATTGAGCCAATGCCGAGCCGGCCCTTTGAGTTTTAGCGGGAGATACTTGATGGCATGTAGGTCATCCCCGCGGGCCATGTGAATGTGGAGGAAGAAGTCTTCTATCCATACCGCGGGGTCTGTATTACCATCGTATGATTCAATGTTTACGAGTTTAAACCCTTCTGGGAATTCGTGATCCACTACTTCATCAGTGAAGCATAAGGGGTGTGCGGCGCCTCTGTGCCGGGCTATATCACGACGCGGTTCATACGAGTCTTGTCTGCCATGTTCGGCTCGGCGGGATTTGCTTTTAGTGTATCCAGCGTGATGATCATCGTCGCATGTTGGTGCACGCCCCCGTGATCTGTAGATCGATCTTGCATGTTTTGCCTTGTTTTCCAATATGACTCGCAGGTCCCGCTTGTTGCCCCGGGCCTTGGCATTTTTGTTTGATCGGCGGCGGGGTGCGGGCTGGACTTCGGGCTGAAATGCCTCTCTATCTCGGCCACAAGGTGGCCCGTCAGCCGCATCATACGCTGGTGCTGTCGGTTTCAATGCTTCCTCCTCGAGGTGAGGTAGCAACCTGCGCTTTGGGTATCTCTTGGAGGGGCGCTCGAGTTCATATTCCTCGGCCGCAAGGACTTCGGTCCATCTGTCTGCTAGCAAATCTTGATCAGCTTGAAGTTGTTGTTGCTTTTTCTTCAAGCTATTTGCTGTGGCCATAAGCCGGCACTTGAAGCGCTCCTGCTCGACGGGATCCTCAGGCACGATAAATTCTTCGTCGCCGAGGCTCACCTCGTCTTCGAAGAGAGGTATGTAATTGTCCTCCTATGATTCTCCATCTGCTGCCCGCTCTGGAGGGCTAGCTTGTTCACCCTCCCGCTCTAAATCGTGCTAGAGGGGATTGTTGTCGTCTTCGGCACTATCCGGAGTGTTATTGTATCTTGTGCCGGTATCACTACTTTTGCTATGGCAGGACTTAGAGCGGCGCCGCTGACGTCGGTGCTTGGGTTGCTTCTTGGAGGGGTCATCCTCCGCTGTCTCGTTGCCACTGCCTTCTTTGGGGGTGTCCACCATGTATATATCATATGATGAGGTGGCGGTCCAGCGCCCTGTGGGCGGTGGTTCCTGTTCATCTCCTGCATCCATACCGTCGATATCTTCGGAGTCGAAGTCGAGCATGTCGGTTAAATCGTCGATAGTGGCTACTAAGTGGGTGGTGGGTGGGGAGCGAATTTCTTCGTCGTCCGCATCCCATTCTAGCCGGACATAGTTCGGCCAAGGTTCTCCTGACAAGGAGAGAGACCTTAATGAATTTAGCAGGTCGTCGAAAGGTGAGTGCTGAAACATATCCGCGAAGGTGAACCCCATGATCGGCGCCCAATCGGATTCGATAGGCATGGACGTAGGCGGCTCGGAGTCCGTGGCCGGAGACGAATCTAGTGGTTCGGCAACACGGCTCTCGTAAGGGGTGAAGTCAGTATCTGGCTCTATCGCCACTGAGAGTGCGGCCTCCATGGCGGGGTCTATCCACCCGTCCTCGGATGGCGCAATTTTCTCTGGATTGAAGGTCGAAGTAGTTGCAGGTGTGATCTCCCGAACACTGTCCGACGGTAGAGCTAAATCATGCTCGTCGTGATCGTGCGGCGCACCTGACCTGGGCTCGAATTCGTCGAAGATCAAGTCTCCGCGGATGTCAGCAGTGTAGTTTAAGTTTCCGAACCTGACCTGATGGCCAGGGGCGTAGCTCTCGATCTGCTTCAAATGGCCAAGCGAGTTGGCCCGCAGTGCGAAGCCGCCGAATACGAAGATCTGTCCGGGATGGAAAACCTTACCCTGGACCGCATCATTACCGATGATGGAAGGAGCCATCAAGCCTTACGGTGACGGCACAGTGGAACTCTCAATGAAAGCACCAATGTCGGTGTCAAAACCGGTGGATCTCGGGTAGGGGGTCCCGAACTATGCGTCTAAGGCGGATGGTAACAGGAGGCAGGGGACACGATGTTTACCCAGGTTCGGGTCCTCTCAATGGAGGTAATACCCTACTTCCTGCTTGATTGATCTTGATGATATGAGTATTACAAGAGTTGATCAACCACGAGATCGTAGAGGCTAAACCCTAGAAGCTAGCCTATGGTATGATTGTTGTTGTCCTAAGGACTAAACCCTCCAGTTTATATAGACACCGGAGGGGGCTAGGGTTACACAGAGTCGGTTACAAGGAAGGAGATCTACATATCCGTATTGCCAAGCTTGCCTTCCACGCCAAGGAGAGTCCCATCCAGACATGGGACGAAGTCTTCAATCTTGTATCTTCATAGTCAAACAGTCCGGCTGTCCGGAGACCCCCTAATCCAGGACTCCCTCAAAGGTGATGGTGGGTTTAATGCACCGGCGAAAGTTGCACGGTACTAGAGAGGCTAGCAATGGTGGAAGGGTGAGAGTGCGTATAATCCATGGACTCAACATTGGTCATAAAGAACTCACATACTTATTGCAAAAATTTATTAGTTATCGAAACAAAGTAATAGACACATGCTCCTAGTCCTAGGGGAGAGGTTGGTAGGAGTTAACCATCACGCGCTCCTGACCTCCACACAAAGGATGACAATCAATAAATAAATCATGCTTCGACTTCATCACATAACGGTTCACCATATGTGCATGCCACGGGAATCACAAACTTTAACACAAGTATTTCTACCAATCCACAATTACTCACATATTACCATCTTTATATCTCAAAACAATCATAAGGAATCAAACTTCTCATAGTATTCGATGCACTTTATATGAAAGTTTTTATTATATCCCTCTTGGATGCCCATCATATTAGGACTAAATTCATAACCAAAGCAAATTACCATGCTGTTTAGGGAGACTCTCAAAATAATATAAGTGAAGCAAGAGAGTTCAATAGTTTCTATAAAATAAATCCACCGCCGTGCTCTAAAAAGATATAAGTGAAGCACTAGAGCAAAATTGCCTAGCTCAAAAGATATAAGTGAAGCACATAGAGTATTCTAATAAATCACGATTCACGTGTGTAATTCTCAAAAGGTGTGTACAGCAAGGATGATTGTGGAAAACTAAAAAGCTAAGACTCATATCATACAAGACGCTCCAAGCAAAACACATATCACGTGGTGAATAAAAATATAGCCTCAAGTAAATTTACCGATAGACGAAGACGAAAGAGGGGATGCATTCTGGGGCATCCCCAAGCTTAGGCTCTTGGTTGTTCTTGAATATTACCTTGGGGTGCCTTGGGAATCCCCAAGCTTAGGCTCTTGCCACTCCTTATTCCATAGTCCATGAAATATTTACCCAAATCTTGAAAACTTCACAACACAAAACTCAACAGAAAACTCATGAGATCCATTAGTATAAGAAAATAAATCGCCAATTTTGGTACTGTTGTGAACTCGTTCTTTATTTATATTGGACGAATGTCTACTGTATTCCAACTTCTCCATGGTTCATACCCCCGATACTACCCATAGATTCATCAAAATAAGCAAATAACACATAGAAAACAGAATCTGTCAAAAAACAAAACAATCTGTAAATCATGAATACTTCTGTAACTCCAAAAATTCTGAACAATTAGGACAGCATAGAAAATTTGTATATTAATCTTCTGAAAAAAGAATCAGTATTTTATCGCAAGTCTATTAAAAATGAAAATTATTTTTCTGGACATAAAAGTTTCTGTTTTTCAGCAAGATCAAATCAACTATCACCGTAAGCAATCCCAAAGGTCTTACTTGGAACCAACACTAATTAAAACATAAAAAACACGTCTTAACCAGAGGCAAGATGAAAATTTTATTGAAAAATAGAACAAACAAAGTAAGAACAAAAATAAAATTGGGTTGCCTCCCAACAAGCGCTATTGTTTAACGCCCCTAGCTAGGCATAATGCAATAGATCTAGGTATTGTCATCTTTGGTATGCAATCCATAAGTAGCTCTCATAATATATTCATATGGCAACTTAATTTTATTTCTAGGAAATTTTTCCATGCCCTTCCTTAACAGAAATTGAAATCTAATGTTTTCTTCTTTCATATCAATAATTGCACCAATCGTTCTAAGGAAAGGTCTACCAAGAATAATAGGACATGTAGGATTGCAATCTATATCAAGAACAATGAAATCTACGGGCACATAATTCCTATTTGCAGCAATAATAACATCATTAATCCTTCCCATAGGTTTCTTAATAGTGGAATCAGCAAGATGCAAATTTAAAGAACAATTATCAATTCACGGAAACCTAGCACATCACATAAAGTTTTCGAAATCGTGGAAACGCTAGCACCCAAATCACATAAAGCATGCCACTCATAATCTTTAATTTCAATCTTAATGGCAGGTTCCCATTCATCATAAAGCTTTCTAGGGATAGAAACTTCCAACTCAAGTTTTTCTTCAAAAGATTCCATCATAGCATCAACAATATGTTTAGTAAAAGCTTTATTTTGATTATAAGCATGTGGAGAATTCAACATAGATTGCAACAAGGAAGTACGATCTATCAAATAACAATCATCATAATTAAAATCCTTGAAATCTAAAAGAGTGGGTTCATTGCTACTTAAAGTTTTGACCTCTCCAACCTCACTTTTATCAAATTTTTGCATCAAGATCTGTAAACTCCGAATCATTGGGACGCCTTCTAGCTAAAGTTGACTCATCTCCAGTCCCATCTTTATCAAGATTTATATTAGTAAACAAAGATTCAATAGGAGTCACATCAATCACTTTAATATCTTCATCATTATTTTCACGAGAAATCAAAGAACATGCTTTTACAAACCAACCTCGCTTAGCACGCATCCTAGCGGTTCTTTCTTTACATTCATAAATAGAAATTGTCATAGATTTTGGAGACTCATTAATATCATGCTTGGGTGGAATATATCTAATTTTCAAAGAATCAATCTCAAGAGAAATTCTATCCACGTTCCTAGCCAAATCATCAATCTTAAGCAATTTTTATTCAAGCAAAGCATTAAAATTATTTTGAGAACTAATAAATTCTTTAATTTTGTTCTAAAGATCAGAGGGCATCTTATTATAATTTCCATAAGAGTTGTTGTAGGAGTTACCATAATTATTAGAGGATTTACTAGGAAACGACCTAGGGTTGAAATTACCTCTATACGCGTTTTTACCAAAATTATTCCTACCAACAAAATTCTCATCCATAGATTCGTTATTACTCTCAATCAAAGTAGAGAAAGGCATATCATTAGGATCAATAGGAGCACTCTTACTAGCAAAAAATTTCATAAGCTCATCCATCTTTCCACTCAAAACATTAATTTCTTCAATCTCATGCATTTTTTACTAGTAGAGGATCTTTCGGTGTGCCATTGAGAATAATTAGCCATAATATTATCTAGGAGTTTAGTAGCTTCTACTAATGTGATTTCCATAAAAGTACCTGGCGTGGACGAATCTAAAATATTTCTAGAAGCAAAATTCAATCAGGCATAATTTTTTTGTATAATCATCCATAAACTCAAACCATGCGTAGGGCAATTTCTTATCATCGATTTCATCCTCTCCCATGATTGTGCAACATGTTCATGATCAAGTTGCTTAAAATTCATAATATCGTTCCTAAGGGAGATGATCTTAGTGGGAGGAAAATACTTAGAAATAAAAACATCTTTACACTTGTTCCATGAATTAATACTATCTTTAGGCAAAGATGAAAACAAAGTTTTAGCTCTATCACGAAGTGAGAGCGGAAATAGATTCAATTTGACAGTATCATCATCCACATCTTTCTTCTTTTGTATATCACACAACTCAACAAAAGTATTTAGATGGGATGTGGCATCTTCACTAGGAAGGCCGGAAAATTGTTCTTTCATAACAAGATTCAACAAAGCGGCTTTAATTTCATAGGATTCCGCACTAGTGGCAGGAGCAAACGGAGTACTAATAAAATCATTGTTATTGGTACTGGAAAAGTCACACGACTTGGTATTCTCTTGAGTCATCGTGACAAAGCAAGCAATCTAATACACGAGCAACCAAAAAGCAAACAAAAAACAAACGGAAGAAGGGCGAATAAAAAGGGAAATCTTTTGGGTTTTTTCTGAAAATCATTTTAGAAGTGGGGGAGAGGAAAACGAGAGGCAAATGGATAATAAGGTAATGCAAGAGATGAGAGTTTAGGATGGGTACTTGGTAGGCTTGATGTAGACCTCCGCGGCAATGACACTAGAAATTCTTCCTGCTACTTCTTAAGCTTGCTTTAATTTTCCCTTGAAGAGGAAAGGGTGATGTAGGAAAGTAGAGATAAGTATTTCCCTCAGTTAGAGAACCAAGGTATCAATCCAGTAGGAGGTACAAGCAAGTCTCTAATCTATGCACCTGCACAAACAATGAAGCACTTGCACCCGACGTGATAAAGGGGTTGTCAATCCCTTGACAGTCAATTGCAAAGGTGAGATCTGATAAAGATAAAACTAAATAAAACATAACTAAATATTTTTGGGGTTTTTGGTTTATATATATGGAAATAAAAGATTGCAAAACAGTAGATCGGAAACAAATATGATAGAAAATAGACCCAGGGCCATAGGTTTCACTAGAGACTTCTCTCATGAAGGCAAATAATACGGTGGGTGAACAAATTACTGTCGAGCAATTGATAGAAAAGCGCAACATTATGACAATATCCAAGGCAATGATTATCCATATAGGCATCACGTTTGTGTCAAGTAGACCGACTCCTGCCTGCATCTACTACTATTACTCCACACATCGATCGCTATCCAACATGCATCTAGAGTATTAAGTTCATAAAGAACGGAGTAACGCCTTAAGTAAAATTTCATGATGTAGAGGGATAAACTCAAGCAACTGATGTGAGCATCGGTACTCAACCAGAGGAAGAAAGAATGCAAGGAGATCATATTATAGAAACAACTGACTAACTCAAAGCTCAAATGCAAAGGAATTATGAATTCCAAGACAAGGGATCAGAAGCAATGCTCTGATTAGGGATGGATAAGTTGAATAGCCTTAGAGGTACAATCGATGGTAATTTGATTGGTCGAGATCCAGCTCATGTTTAAAATGACGTCTGAGCCGGAAGGATGAAATGGAGGATCTGATTAAGGATTGCGAGCATTCACAACATATTGATTCCACAGACTCAAACGAATAATGATTAAGGATGCCAATAAGATTACCAGACTTATGAGGTTAATCATAATGCAAGCAAGCAAGAATTTCAAGAGCAATAGGTCGTTGAGGATTTTCGGAGATCGAATGGTATTTCGAAGACTTTTTTGAAAAACATGAATCAACTAGGGATGAGAGGATACTCAATAAGTGCGAGAAATTATTCGTAGGGGTATTCAGGCGGTAAAGAACTACAAGGCAGAAGGCACAAAGTATTCCCGGAACAACGAGTATTTCAGGGTATCTTGTAATAACAAGAGCAACTGGGGACTAATGTAAGAATGACAAGTGCATGTAGTTTTCTATAAGGGTTGACGGTGGAAGGGAATTGCGAACGCAATGAGCACAAGTCCTCGGGATAACATCAAAGAGTATCTTCGGAATCCTTCGGCGCACCAAGCAATCATCTGGAGCGAGGGGCTCTTTGGGAGGAAGTAATTATGAGAACCTAGAGTCAGAGTTAGTAAAATCATTTAACCCGAATAGAAGAGAGATCAGAGTCCCAGAGTATAGGTCGAGGAATAAAAGATCCTAATACCACCGAATGACGACGTGGGTCCATGGCCGCACAGTCATGTTAGTAAAAGTTTTGCAATGTGTAGACTCGACTTCGGCCAAGGAGTGTGGATGGGGATTCCTACAGGCAGTCGGCTCTGATACCAACTTGTGACGCCCCCGATTTGACCGTACACTAATCATACACGCAAATGTGTACAACCAAGATAAGGGACTCACGGGAAGATATCACAACACAACTCTAGACACAAATTGAAATAATACAAGCTTTATATTACAAGCCAGGGGTCTCGAGGGCTCTAATACATAAGCTCAAAAACACAAGAGTCAGTGGAAGCAACAATATCTGAGTACAGACATAAGTTAAACAAGATTGACTTAAGAAGGCTAGCACAAAAGTAGGAACGATCGAAAAGGAAAGGCCTCCTGCCTGAGACCTCCTAACTACTCCTCGAAGTCGAACTCCACGTAGGATCATCCTCGGGATCCTCTGGCTCCTGGACTCCATCATATGATCGCAGTAACCGGGAAAAGGGGAAAAAGAAGTAGGAAAGCAACCGTGAGTACTCATCCAAAGTACTCACAAGCAAGGAGCTACACTACATATGCATTGGTATCAAATGAAAGGGGTAGTATATGTGGACTAAACTGCAGAATGCCAGAATAATAGGGGGGTAGCTAGTCCTGTCGAAGACTACACTTCTGGCAGCCCCCATCTTGTAGCATGTAGAAGAGAGTAGATTGCAAGTTTAGCAAGTATCATTGCATAGCGTAATCCTACCCGGCGATCCTCTCCTCGTCGCCCTGTCAGAGAGCGATCATCGGGTTGTATTTGGCACTTGGAAGGGTGTATTTTATTAAGTATCTAGTTCTAGTTGTCATAAGGTTAAGGTACAACTCCGGGTCGTCCTTTTACCGAGGGACACGACTATTCGAATAGATAAACTTCCCTGCAGGGGTGCACCACATTTCCCAACACGCTCGATCCCCTTTGTCTGGACACACTTTTCTGGGTCATGCTCGGCCTCGGAAGATCAACACGTCGCAGCCCTACCTA
Organism: Triticum aestivum; assembly: GCF_018294505.1. Taxonomy (NCBI): domain Eukaryota; kingdom Viridiplantae; phylum Streptophyta; class Magnoliopsida; order Poales; family Poaceae; genus Triticum; species Triticum aestivum. Next base: position 414,912,807 of record NC_057797.1, on the reverse strand, counting down.
GGCACAACAGAGAGGTCAGCACGCAGGTCAAAATCCTATGGCGCAGGGGTCTGGGCCCATCGCCCATTGCACACCTACACGTTGCGTACGTGGCCGGTGAGCAGACCTAGCAACCTCCATTACAAAGGAAGTTGCGTTACGCGGTCCAACCCGGCGCGCGTCGCTCAGTCGCTGCCGTCACGAAGGCTTTGGCTGATACCATGACGTCGAGTGCCCATAACTGTTCCTGCGTAGTTGGTTAGTGCGTATAGGCCAATGGCCAGACTCAGATCAAATACCAAGATCTCGTTAAGCGTGTCATCTTGAAATAACCGCGAACGCTGACCTGGGCCAGGCCCACCTCTCTCCTGGGTGGTCTCAACCTGCCATGTTGCTCCGCCACGAAGATCCACACAGAGGGCCGTCGGGAAAGTATGTCCTTTCAGCCCCCAATTCGTGAATCAACCGCGGGTACTCAACGAGCCAACCCGACTTTAGTCACAACATGTATCATGTGTAATATGTATAGTATATACCCGTGATCAACACCTGACGTGATCATGACCCGATAGTATAACATGGCGGCCTAACAAGAATGTAGGGCCATTGATGATAAATTAGCATCCTATACTAAGCATTTAGGATTGTAGGTAAGGTATCAACAACTATAGCGGCAATGACAGGCTATGCATCAGAATAGGATTAACAGAAAGCAGTAACATGCTACACTACTCTAATGCAAGCAGTAGAGAGAAGAATAGGCGATATCTGGTGATCAAGGGGGGGGTTGCCTGGTTGCTCAGACGAGAAGGAGGGGTCGTCGGTGATGTAGTCGATCACAGGGGCAGCATCAGCAGTCTCGGTGTCTAGCGAGAGAAGAGGGGGAAGAAACATTGAATACAATGCAAACAGATGCATATCTATGCATGTCATGACAAGTAACGGTGCCAGGTGTGCCCTAGCGCAGTAGGAGGTGATACCAGCAAAGGGGAATAACATCCGGGAAAGCTTTCCCGGAGTTAGGCATTTTTGGACAGACGAACCAGAGGGTAAATGTTTGATGTTCGCTATACTAGGGATGTGTGGCGGACGAACGAACCGCGTTTTCGGATTTGTCTCGTCGTTCTAAGCAACTTTCATGTACAAAGTTTTTTCATCCGAGCTACAGTTTAAGTTATATTAATTTTTGAAGTTTTTAAAGATTTTCTAAAATTATTGCTAATTCTAAAATAAACAGGAAATACTAGGTACACCCGGTGCAGTGCACCCAACATTGCACCAGGGAATGACAGTGGGACCCAGTTGACTACTGGCTCAGCAGTCAACTGTGGACCATTGACTGGTCAAATGGGTCCATTGGACCCACACGTCATTCACTGGATCAGTCCAGTCAGCAAGTTGACTAGTCAAACTGGTCAACAGTGCGTGCAGGACCGGCTCGTCAGTGTTACGTGTGTTTTTTAACAGAGACATTTAACTTATGTTTAAAAGGGTTTAGTTAGCAGAGGGGCCCCACATTGCAGTGCCCAATTAGGGAGGGTTAGCACTAATTAGTTGGGGCCGGCCCCATTGGCAATGGGCGAGGCCCTGCCTGTGCTCGAGCACAGGCTCGCACGGCAAGCGCCGGCGGGCAAAGAGGCCGGGCGGGGTGGCCGCGGGCACGGCCGGCGCATGGGCCGGGAGGTGTGGCCAAGCGCAACAGCTGGGGCGGCGGCGCCGCCAGGCAGCTGCAGGGGCGGGGCGAGGCCGAGAGGGCTGGGGCGGAGAGGAGCGACACGGCATGGCACGACTAGCGCGGGGGACGCGGCGGCGGCGCTTGGACGGCAGGCGATGCACGCGCGGGGCAGGGGGCGGGGCGAGGGCGCTACCGGCGAGCGGGCGGCCCGGGCTGGCGGGCAACGCCGGGCACGACGACGCATGAACTGGAGGGAGTGCGGCAAAGGAAGTAGGGTGCGGCCGCGGTCGGCGCGGCCAAGCGGGCGCAGCAAATAGCAACGGCAATAGGCAGCGGCATAGTAGCGTCCGCAACAGAGCAGCAGCAGCGGGCACAAGTAGAGCAGCAACACCAAAACTAAGCACATCTCCCATTGCAAGAAATACAAATCTAGTTGGCCAAACCAAACTGATAATTCAAAGAGAAATACAAAGATATCAAATCATGCATATAAGAGATCAGAGAAGATTCAAATAATATTCATAGATAATCTAATCATAAATCCACAATTCAACGGATCTCGACAAACACACCGCAAAAGAAGATTACATCGGATAGATCTCCAAGAACATCGAGGAGAACATGGTATTAAGAATCAAAGAGAGAGAAGAACCCATGTAGCTATGGACCCCTAGGTCTATGGTAAACTACTCATGCTTCATCGGAAGGGCAATAGGGTTGATGTAGAAGCCCTCCATGATTGAATCCTCCTCCGGCAGATTGCTTGAAAAGGTCTTGAGATGGTATCTCACGGGTAAAGAAGGTTGCGGCGGCTGAAAAGTGTTTTCGTGGTCCCCCCTGAGGGTTTTGGAATATATATGAATTTATAGGACGAAGAGGTACGTCAGAGGAGTCCCGAGGGGGGCACAAGGTAGGGGGCGCCCTCCACCCTTGCCACCGCCTTATGGCTCTTTTGGCTTGGACTCCAAGTCCTCTGGGTGTCTTCTGGTCCAAGAAAAATCATCGTAAAGTTTTATTCCGTTTGGACTCTGTTTGATATTCCTTTTCTGTGAAACTCAAAAACAAGAAAAAACAGAAACTGGCACTGGGCTCTGGGTTAATAAGTTATCCCCAAAATAATATAAAATAGCATAATAATGCATATAAAACATCCAAAACAAATAATATAATAGCATGCAACAATAAAAAATTATAGATACATTGGAGACGTATCAATCATTGAAACTTTGTGTTCAAAACAAATATCTCACCAGTGAAAATATTTTATTGCAATAGCACATCATTGCCCTCCGAAGCGTTATCCGAAGATTGGAGTATCTTTTGACCCTGAAGGATGAACCCGCTACTACCACATCACCACCACCATCTTGTTCACCACCAAAGGAGACTTGAGTTCAGGGTATGGACACTCCCCTTGCCTTGTGCCAAGCTTGGGGGAGTGAGGGAGTCCTAGATTAGGGGGTCTCCGGACAGCCGGACTATATCCTTTGGCCAGACTATTGGACTATGAAGATACAAGATTGAAGACTTCGTCTCGTGTCCGGATAGGACTCTACTTAGCGTGGAAGGCAAGCTAGGCAATACAGATATGTATATCTCTTCCTTTGTAACCGACCTTGTGTAACCCTAGCCCCCTCCGATGTCTATATAAACTGGAGGGTTTTAGTCCGTAGGACAACATACAATCATACCATAGGCTAGCTTCTAGGGTTTAGCCTCTCTGATCTCGTGGTAGATCTACTCTTTTACTACCCATATCATCAATATTAATCAAGCAGGACGTAGGGTTTTACCTCCATTAAGAGGGCCTGAACCTGGGTAAAACTTCGTGTCCCCTGCCTCCTGTTACCATCCGCCTAGACGCACAGTTCGGGACCCCCTACCCGAGATCCGCCGGTTTTGACACCGACATTGGTGCTTTCATTGAGAGTTCCTCTGTGCAGTCGCCAGAAGGAAGGATGTCTCGTCTCGTCTTTAAAGATGGTACTACTGTCGGGGGAGCTTTGGTTGTCGGTCAAACTCTCCGGCTAGGCGGTTTCATCATGACCGCCTGTTCGGCCGCCGCGCCGACGATGACTTCTCGGGTCATCGAAAACAGCGTCCACGTCAAATTGGCACTCACCGAATAGATGGATCCAATGGAGCTCGCCTCCTTAAACGATCTCTTAGATCACATCGCCGCCTTGGGAGTCACTACGGACTATGATCGGATTGGGCTTAAATCCGATCAAAGGGAGATTAACTCTCCATCGGTCACCCATCATATTGCAGTGGTGGAGGAACAATGCGGCGACCTTTCCTCCATCTTGAGGACCAACTATGTCCGGATTCCCAAGCTCTCTGAGCCGGACGCCCGTTCGCGGGAGGACAACATCCAATCCCTGAACTTAGAGTCAGGCAGCGAGCCAGGATTATCGGGTCACACCCCGGAACCGGATCTTCCAAAATTGGAAATTCCTCGGCCCCTGGATCCCATATCAGGTGAGGGTTCGGATTCAATTCCACCCACCCACCCAAACATAAGCGATCTTTCCCACATCAGGCAAGAGCCCCAGGAAACAGTACATCACTATTGGGCCAGATTCCTGCTTGCGATGAACAAGGTTAAGGACTGTCGCGAGGAAGACGCAATCCTATTTTTCTGCAATAATTGCACAGACAAGGGAATCCTTAACGCCATAAATCGCGTGAGATAACACGCTTCGCTGACTTGGCGTCCATAGTACGAAAATACTTTGCGATGGAAAGTGCCTGGAAAACCGAAATAAACTTTTGGGATAATCCGGCCCTGAATACAAACCCAGTCCGAAACAAAAGGGTGCATTATCACAATCACCCGGGTCAACTACCAAAAAACAAAAACCCTCTATAGGGTATGGAACCGTACTAGAAGGATGGCTCAACGGACCCTGCAAAATTCATAGTACAACGGATACAATACCAACGCACAGCCTTAGAGCATGTTGGATACTCCGGCAGGTAGCCAAAAGTGGTGAGGATCTACTTCTCCCAAATACCACAGAGCACCATCCCGTGGATAACAATACGGTGTTAACGGTCTTTGAGACATTCGCGTCAAATAATAGACGCAAGCGAACACTCCGCAGCATGGCCGAAATCTGCCACGTAGCAGCAATAAATCCATGGAGTGACACGACTATTACCTTCAATGCTAGTGACGAACCTAAATTCCGAACAGCCCGAGCACCAGCCGCACTGGTCCTCAGTCCAATCATGGATGGCTTTCGACTCACCAAAGTACTCGTGGACGGCGGCAGCGGATTAGACCTCATCTATGAGGAAACTCTTCAAAAGATGGAAATAGACTGGAACCGCATTGAGCAAAGTAGCACAACCTTTAGAGGAATCATCCCCAGTCAGGAAGCACGCTATGCTGGGAAAATCACACTAGATGTGGTATTCGGCACGCCGGATAATTACAGGTCCAAAGAAATTACATTCCAAGTGGCCTCGTTCAGTAGTGGTTATCACACTCTTTTAGGACGGGAGGCATTCACCATCTTCCAAGCCGTACCCCACTACGGGTACATGAAGCTCAAAATGCCCGGGCCCAACAGAATCATCACTCTCGCCAGCAATCCGGACACAGCACTCCGCGCCGAAAACAAAACAACCGCATTGGCCCTCGAGGCATTATCGGAAGCCCTCTCGGCCGAGGAATTAACCACGCTACGCTCCACAGTGGACAGGGACGACGTGATACTCGACAAGAGATCCAAGTCCACCTCTTTTAAACCAGCGGATGAAATAGTCAAATTCCAAGTCCACCCAATAGACCCTACAAAAACAGCCTCCATCGGGGCACAACTAAGCCCCGCTGTGGACGCCGCACTACGAGAGTTCCTGCGCGAGAACTGGGACATATTCGCTTGGCATCCCTCAGACATGCCAGGAATCCCATGCAGGCTGGACGAGCATAGCCTCAATATCCTAAAGGGATTCAAGCCGGTCAAGCAAGCTCTTTTGTGTTTCTTCGAACCTAAGAGACAGGCCATGGGAGAGGAACTAGCCAAGTTATTGGAGGCCGGATTCATCAAAGAAATAAAACACCCGGACTGGCTAGCAAACCTAGTGATGGTACCAAAGAAGGACAAATCCTGGCGCCTTTGTTTCGATTTCAAAGACCTCAATAAAGCTTGCCCAAAGGATCCCTCCCCCTCCCACGCATCGATCAAATCATTGATGCTACCGCAGGACACGAGTCATTGTGTTTCCTCGACGCATACTCCGGTTACCACAAAATCAAGATGGCGGAGTCCGACCAAGCCGCAACGGCATTCATCACACCATACGGTCCCTTCTGTTTTAACACAATGCCTTTTGGGCTCAAGAACGCCGACACAAAATATCAGCACATGATTCAGACATGTCTGGAGAAACAAATCGGCAAAACAGTAGAGGCATACGTAGACGATGTGGTTGTTAAAACCAAACACGTTGATAGATGACTTGAGGCCCACATTCGACAACCTCCGAACATACGACATCAAGCTCAATCCGGAAAAATGCGTTTTTGGTGTACCAGCCGGATAGCTCCTGGGTTTCATTGTCTCCAGTAGAGGTATCGAAGCTAATCCGGCCAAAATCCGAGCTTTGTCACAATTAGCTACACCAACAGACCTCAAGCAAATCCAGAAGTTAACTAGATGCGTGGCGGCTCTAAGCCGCTTTATCTCCCGCTTAGGAGAAAAAGCTTTACCCCTTTATCGCCTTCTTCGGTGCACCGAACACTTCGAGTGGACGGACGCTGCCACAGCCGGATTGGAAGAAATAAAGGCCATTTTGGCAACCAACCCAATCCTGGCCGCGCCAAACATTGGCAAACCAATGCCATTGTACATTGCGGCAACTCATCAAGTTGTAAGCACAGTGCTCGTCGTCGAACGAAAAGCTGACGGACATAAATTCCCTCTTCAAAAGCCGGTATACTATGTATCCACTGTCCTCACTCCATGCAAATCACGGTACCCACATTATCAAAAGATAGCCTATGCGGTATTCATGGCGTCCCGGAAGCTACAACACTACTTTCAAGAGTGTTCGATTACGGTAGCCTCGGAAGTGCCACTTAATGATATTATAAACAACCGCGACGCTACGGGCCGGATTGCCAAATGGGCCATTGAGCTCCTCCCGTTTGACATAACATACAAACCCTGACGAGCCATTAAATCGCAAGTATTGGCCGACTTCGTCACCGAATGGACAGAGGCCAAACTCCCTAAAGAGTACAGCGCATACTACAACTGGATCATGCACTTCGACGGTTCTAAAATGCTGGCCGGTCTAGGGGCTGGCATCGTCCTGACATCCCCAACCGGGGATACCGTTCAGTACGTACTGCAAATATTGTATACAGACTCCAACAATGCAGCCGAATACGAAGCTCTGTTGCATGGTCTTTGGATGGCAGTCTCCATGGGCATTCAACGCCTGGAGGTGCGTGGGGATCCAAACCTCGCAATATCCCAAATAAATGGAGACTTTGACGCCAAGGATCTGAAAATGGCGGCCTATCGAAACGCCGCCCTAAAAATGTCAGCTCGGTTTGAGGGGCTCGAATTTCACCATGTGGCTCAGGAAAACAATCAGGCGACGGATGTCCTCGCCCACATCTGCGCAAAACGCGATACGGTCCCCCCAAACATATTTCTGGAAAGGTTGTTCAAGACATCCGTAGTATGGGAATGAGACACCGGTAGTCCGGACCCGGCCAAAATGCCCGATACCGAATACTCTGACACAATCGGAGGCTCTGCCACCGAAATAACACCTTCAGCCCACATAATAATGGCCATTATTGCCCCTTGGACGGAACCATTCCTGGCCTACCTAACTAGATAGGAACTTCCGGAGGACCAAAATGAGGCACGCTGCATAGTGCGGAGATCCAAGGCCTACAAGGTCCATGAGGGAGAATTGTACAAAAAAAGCACTACTGGAGTCCTTCAAAGGTGCATCTCCGAAGAGGAAGGGCGGAATCTTTTGGAAGAAATTCACGCCGGACTCGGCGGTCATCACGCCGCAGCCCGGGCCCTTGTAAGCAAGGCCTTCCGCATAGGATTCTATTGGCCAACAGCCCAGGCAGACGCACAGGACTTGGTCCAACGTTGCGCCGGTTGCCAGCTCTTTGCAAATCAAAGCCACATGCCACCCACCGCCCTCCAAACAATCCCCATTACATGGCCCTTTGCGGTCTGGGGGCTTGACATGGTTGGACCCCTTAAAGGGGGAACCCACAAGAAAAAATACTTACTGGTCATGGTGGATAAATTCACCAAATGGATAGAGGCCAAACCTGTTAAAACAGCCGAATCCGGACCGGTGATAGACTTCATATCCGGGGTTGTACACCGTTATGGCATCCCCCACAGCATCATCACTGACAATGGCACGAACTTCACGGCCGACGAGGTAAAACTCTGGTGCAGCAAAATGGGCATCAAGCTCGATTATGCTTCAGTCTATCACCCACAAACCAACGGTCAAGTCGAGCGAGCAAATGGTCTTATAATGAGTGGCATTAAACCTAGATTAGTGCGTTCCTTAACGGAGTCTGACACGCACTGGGTAGAGGAGCTTGACTCTGTACTCTGGGGGCTGCGGACCACGCCGAATCGTAGTACCGGATATACATCGTTCTTTATGGTGTACGGCGCAGAGGCAGTCTTGCCCTGCGACATAATTCATGACTCACCTTGAGTGCGCATGTACGAAGAAAGATAAGCCGAGCTCGATCGGCAGGACAGTTAGGACACCTTGGAGGAGGAGCACGACGTAGCCAAAGCCCGTTCCGCATTTTATCAGCAACAGGCTCGCAGATACCAAAGCAGAGAAGTACGAGCCAAAACTTATAACGTTGGTGAACTAGTTCTACGCCTGCCGGATAAGAAAAAGAACAAGCTCGAGCCCAAATGGGAAGGTCCCTTCATTATTGACCAAGTTCTGGCCGGTGGAGCATACCGATTGCGGGATGCATCGACTAGTCGACTCGAGCCGAACCCATGGAACGCGGCCAGGCTCCGAAGATTCTACGCCTAGCACCGGACTCTATGTTAGTCCCCTCCCTTTGTCCATTTTCTGCATATACATCATCTATCTTGTTTCCCTTTCTTTCTTTCTCTTATTATTTCTCTAGGCCTTCAAGGGTCACCTTGTGCCTCACTTGTACATTACAGATGCGCTAGCCGCACTCTTCATACCTGGGGGCTTCTTTCACAGAAGCTTAAATTATTCATCTGGGCCTCACGCCCAACACATGTGTTATACTTTCGCATGTACCTTTTTTCACCATTATATGCATCGATATGACTTAAGTTTTGGCCAAGCTGGGTTGCCTGGATCTTGTATTTATGCCCTACGTCCCCGTTAATTTGGCTAGGGCATAAGGGGAGCACCTCTGCGATTGTTACTGCCGGGTCAGCCGGATGTGTACCTCAGACTAGGTGAAGCCGAAAGCTAGCGTTCTTAAGGGAATATTCGGTCGGTGAACAAAAGATGATTTTTATTTATTGTCCATATCTGCCCCCAGATGTTTTTCCTGTGTTTTCTATCGCAGTCCGGACATGCACTTTAGGGCATGCTTGCCCAGGGAAAGGAACCCCTGACGGAACTATTCTCCCTGGAAGATGTTTCTTACTACCCATGTAATATAACATAACTAGTTGGGCACTTGTCTGATAAAGCACTAATGACCCCTACGCCTGGTCTCCACGCATACCCCGGTTCTTATATAACTAAGCGGGTATTCGGATACACTCCGGACTATTGGGCCCGGAGGTTGAAGCGAAAAGGTCCACAACGACAAATGATCTACAATCCGGCTAGAAGGCATTATACATGTCACTTTAATTACATAGTCATGCAGACTGACTAAATTCCTCCTCTATACCATCCAACAGGTGGTCTAGCTTACAATCCTGTCGGGAATACTTTGCGGCTAATTCTACTTGCCCATAAACTAAGCTAACGGGGATCTCTTTTCCGTCGGGACCCACAGGTCCGACCTCGGCCATGTGATTTGGGTCTGCCTTGGTATACCGAGTCTTCACCATGGCCCAGGCCTCTCTGGCACCCTGTCGGCAGGCCGATATCTTCCATAATCGGAGGCGCCGCCGTGCTCCCTTGAGCTTCTCCATAAGCTCTGCAATGCCCTCTGGCAGGGAGATGGATGGGCATAAGGCCTGGGCAACACCTTGCATCACCTGCCAAACTTGTTCGTGCAGATGTGACAGCTCGGATAGAAGATCACCCGAAGACCCGGTAATTTCCTCCGCGGGACGACCCGTCAGCATACCTATAGACATAACGCTGTTAGTCGGCTTCTTCGCCTAATTCCTTTAAAAGGATTCGTTCAAGCACTTACTGAAAATGCCGCGCCGAAGCCGCTTATTCTCCTTCTCGGAGTCGGCAAGCTGGCCCCGAACGTCTTTTAGTTCCACGCTCAGCTTAATATTGGCATCCTGGAGATTGTTTTTCTCCCGTCTAACCTCAGTCAGCACGCGTTTGCCAGCCTCTAGCTGTCGCATAACATGCTGGTCCTCCGGATTTTCTCCGGATTCATCTGCAACATCTGTTGTTAGATCTGCAACCATGCCGCACATTATATGGTAACTATCACTCTTTAAATAAATGTTACCAGCAGGTGACTTTTTCGGTTCCTACAATGCGGCCACAGCAGCCCGTAGTTGGGTCTTGCATTCCTCTAGCTCCTGTGTTAGCCTAGTATTCTTCTCTGTGAGAACCTGCACAATAAAGATGATCCTTAAATCAGTTCTGCTAACTGTTTCAAGTCTCAGGGGCTACTGATACATATGAATCGTCAGATTCACTTACCCGTACATCCTTTACATATTGATCCATGGCTCTGGCTAGGCCATCTTGAGCAGCACGGAGGTACGCCTCTCCGGAATTAAAGGCATCAAATGCCTCTGGTGAGAAACAAGCATCCCGGAGTACGGCCCGGCGGCGCCTATGGTTCATGGCGCTTTCCACTTCTGAGTTAGTAGCGGATAATCTATCCGCATCCTCCGTAGGGGGATTATCCGGCGCCAGCCCCATATCGGCTTCCGCCTCTATGTCCGGTCCTGGCGCCCGGCTGGTGGAAGCATGATTAGTAACATCGCCGGACATATTCCGGCGAGCGTTTTTTTGTTAAAGAAACGCGGGCGTCATTATAGTTCAAGAAAGACGATAACCACGGAGCGGGGTTTGTTATACCTTTGCGCCGGCGTCTCCGGCCTGACCACCTTCCTTTTTGGCCTACCCGGCCTCGGTGCCTCCTGTTGGCGCATTGCCGTGGGTTCGGCAGGGCGTCCCGAATGCCTTCCCTGTAAAATGCCATGTGTATATGGTGGGTGAAGTGTCTAAAAGGGGATCCTAGTTTTGGAGTTGGGATTTTTGGTTTTTCTTATGTGCGATGCAGGGAGCAGTCCGGGATTGTCGGCCGTAATGGCCACCATGACATCATTGCAGCTTAACTGATAGAACTGCCGGTCTATCAGCTCCACGGATATAACCGAATCTTCTTCGAGTCCGGAGTCGAGGGCCTGGTCAGGGTCCTCCGGTTGTGGAGAAGGGCCGCTGACCTCCTTTATGGCTTTTCGCAGTTCCTGCCGCAAAGTGGTAAGGTGAATACTTACGACAAAGAATGCGGGAAAAATGGGAGCAGGGAGATATAACTTACCCAGCTTGGAGGATTGTACATGGAGAATCCATCCCGTGGCTCGATGCGGGTGAACTCCTCCTCCTCGTCATCGGCCCCGTTATAACACCACAAGGGGTGCCCACGATATTGAAGTGTCTACACTCCCCGCATTATGCAAATCGACATAACTTCGATTATTGTCAATCATGATCGAGCCAGTGCTTTGATCCGGTTCATCAAATAAAGGACTTCTCCGTTGTCTTCCGCCTGGGGGCTCCGTGGGCGCCAACTTCGGCGCTTCTTCAGAGGAGCATTGTTGAACTCAGGAAGACCCCGCCGAACAGGGTCCGAAAGGGGGACGTCCTCCATGTAGAACCATTCTAAAGGCCAGTCTTCGGACGGCTTCTTTGGGGTACCGGACATGTATCCGGTATCGGTGATGCGCCATATTTCGGCTCCGCCCACTTGATAAAGTGATTCCCTCTGTGTGCGAGGGACAAGGCAGAATAGCCTTTTCCACAACTCGAAGTGAGCCTCGTACCCTAGGAACAACTCGCAGAGAGCAACATAGCCGGCGATATGTAGAATGGAGGCAGGGGTGAGATTGTGTAATTGGAGGCCATAGAACTCCAGGAGCCCGCGGAGGAACGGATGAATTGGAAATCCGAGTCCCCTTAGTAAGTAAGGAACAAGGCAGACCCGTTCCCCCATGGAGGGACAAGGAAAGCTCTCCGCTTGCACCCCGCCATTGTAGGTGGCAAGCCCGGCTCGAACGGGCACCATATACGCCGGAGGGAGAAATCCCTTAGTCTGCAGCTCGACTAATCGACTATGTGGGACTGAACACCACTCCCAATCACCGGGCTTAGGGCTACGGGGGCGGGAGGAGGAGCTGCGGAGGTCGGCCATGCTGGAATGGATCTTTTCGAAACACGCTCTGATGAACTCTCGCTGGGGGAGGATGGTATGGGTCGGATCTAAGAATCCCCATTCCTTTAATAGACAATTTATTTATCTGGCTAGGGGGGTGAAGGTAAAAATGCCCTGGCGCCTCGTATTCGTTCGACGCGTGGGAGAAAGCCCTTATTGGGCACAGAAGCCAAGACGTTCAACATTTATGGAGCCGGACACTGCTTACGAACACTTGAAAGTTGGAGAAGAACCCTGCACGCCGGACTCATCGTCATTGAATCCTGGTTCGGGGGCTACTGAGGGAGTCCTGGATTAGGGGGTCTCCGGACAGCCTGACTATATCCTTTGGCCGGACTGTTGGACTATGAAGATACAAGATTGAAGACTTCGTCTCATGTTCGGATAGGACTCTAGTTAGCGTGGAAGGCAAGCTAGGCAATACGGATATGTATATCTCCTCCTTTGTAACCGACCTTGTGTAACCCTAGCCCCCTCCGGTGTCTATATAAACCGGAGGGTTTTAGTCCATAGGACAACATACAATCATAATATAGGCTAGCTTCTAGGTTTTAGCCTCTCTGATCTCGTGGTAGATCTACTCTTGTACTACCCATATCATCAATATTAATCAAGCAGGACGTAGGGTTTTACCTCCATCATGAGGGCCCTAACCTAGGTAAAACTTGGTGTCCCCTGCCTCCTGTTACCATCCGCCTAGACGCACAGTTCGGGACCCCCTACCCGAGATCCGCCGGTTTTGACACTGACAGGGAGGTTGATGAGGACATCAATACCATTGTTACACCCACAGCCCCTGCTGCTATACATACTGGACCAATTACTAGAGCTCGCGCACGCCAATTGAATTATCAGGTACTTTCGTTTCTTGGTAACGATTCTAATGCTCATGAGAATATGATGCTGCCTAAATTGGATACATTTGTTTTACTTACAAATGAAGGGCCTAGCTTGGACAAGAGAGATGAACCTTGGAGCAAGTTCAAGCATGGAGATGATGGCATGCGCAAGGGGATAAAGAATGGAGTTACAAGTGATGATTTCAGGACTTTGAAGCCACCATAAGGAGTGCCTGAAGCCTTGGATGAAATATACAAGATGTCACTTCATAAATTTCGTCCAGAGGCTATTCTAGGTGATGCGTCACCTTATTATTGGGCCAGGCCCATGTATTTTCGAAATACTTAAGTATAGGCTGTTTTTAGAGTCCGTATGTGTGGGGAAACAAGAGTTAGGATTGGTTTTGGACCCCTCCTCCAAGGGCCACGAAATTCCCCCTCTCTCCTCCATATATACATCCCTTAGGGCATCGTTTAGACTTCGGGTTTTGTTTAGACTAAAAGTTCGCCATAGCTGCAACTTCGTGTCCTTCGTTTGTGTCCAACGACCAGACCAAGACGTCGCAGAACCCCCACCTTCATTAATAAAGCCTTCCTCTTTTATTCACAATATCCAGATTGCAATCTCAGTTTCTTGCTTGTTCTTCGTTTGCTCGCAGGAAATAGACCCTCGTGGTCAGGTTAATCATGCTCCGGCGTGGTCAATAACCCTCGGAAGTTGGTTTAGCGATTGCTAAGGCGCGATGTCTTCGCACGTTCGTAGTCGGATCGTCAAAGTCGACTCCCACAGAAAATGATATCTATCTCATCGAAACATCGGGACACCTTTGCCTCTATCAAGTGGTATCAGATTTCCAGGTTGCTCGATGAGATTTTACAGTTTTTCATAGTTTAGATCGAGTCTGTTCTTCATACCTATAATCCATGAAAAAGCCAAAAAAATTAGGGTTAGTTCATCCTATCCGAACCAATTTGAGCCTTTGCATAATCTTTTCTGTATTTGCTGTGTTGAATTTGCGGTTGCATCGTCGTGTCTGGTTGCTGGTCTTAGTGTCTTGTCCTTTAGAGTTTCGAGTTCTGTTCACAAGTAGTCATGCCGCCGCCGCATCATCGTCATCACCACTGCCATATACCACCATCGTCATCACCGCTGCCATATACCACCATCGTCATCACCGCTGCCATATACCACCATCGTCATCACCGCTGCCATATACCACATATCCACCGCCATCACGATAATCCGAGTCCACCTCCATCACCGATTCGCCACCAGTCCGAGTTCCACCGTCCTACATATATCCGCCACCAGTCTGAGTTTCCACCAGATTCATCTCTGCCACAGTCCGAGTCCAGTATTTTTTGCTTTGTTTTCGAGTTCCAGATCAAGCGATACTCCGAGTCGTGACAGAGTAGGACTCCCCAACTTTCGAGCCATCCGCAGAAGAAAAATAGTTCCAAACTAAAAAAAACTAAGTCTGGAAAATTCTGGCTAGGTAGTTTTTAGACCATTTGTAGACTTTTTCGAAAAAAATTGTTGCGGAGCAAAAAAAGAGAAAAAAAGTGAAAAAAAGAAAAAAAAATTCAGAGCGTGCTCCTCCCTTGTTTACGTGCAGCGCCGTGATTTTGTTAGTGTTCTAGGCTCGCGTCTCTAGCACGGTCTAGCCTAGGACCAGCATAGTACCGTCGTTAAGCGTTTACTCAACTTTGCATCTCTGAATTGATTATTGCTGGCCCTTTTTGCTACCATATTATAAGCCTTCCTAGCTCCACATACATCTACGTCGTGCGTTTGACTCTCCCTAGTAATAGCTCTATCCAAGCTTTGATAGTTTTGACTACGACGGTTGCCGATCACCGCCTGCTGCTAGGTAAGAACTGGTAAGAATTTGAGATTCGCTTGACGGATTTGTGACACTCCACCACCGCCATTTTCTAGTAGTCTGTAGGATCATATTCTTGTGTGTTTTTATTGCTGCTAACCATGGCAGGATCACAACCCGACACGATTGACTGGGAGAACATGACGAACAAAGAGTTACATGATAAGTTTCAGCAAATGATGAGTGGACAGGTGGAAGATGTGCTAAACAGATTTGAAGAGGCCATGGAGAAGATAGATGGCATTGAGAAGGCGTTTGAAACAAAGCTCGATAACAAGTTTAATGAATTGCTCACGCGTCTTCCACCACCCGCTGCGCCTGTCGCACCTCTACAACAACAACATCGTCTTCCAAATCAAGTGGGACAAGCACAACGCGTTCCCATTGAGCCTGGTCAAACTTCTGGTGCTGCTGTACCTACTATTGGTGCTTCTGTCTCTCCTGCTGCTACTGCAGAGGTGGAGGACCATTACGAGGATGAGGTTGATCAAAATCAGAACTACGTGCAACCACCAGCACCACCACCACCAGGTTGTCCTCATGCATATCATCGCAACGGTAGGGCTGCACCACCACCTGAGGTACATGACCATCTTCCTAAATTAAAATTGAATATTCCACCATTTGAGGGTAGATATGTTCCTGATATATATCTTACTTGGGAGTTAGAAACTGAACAACGATTTACATGTTTACAATATCCTGGGGAGAGACATGTTCATGCTGCTGTTTGTGCTTTCACTAGCTTTGCATGTGTTTGGTGGTCTGAACATTGTAGATTATATCCTATTCCAGCTACTTGGGCAGCTTTGAAAACTGCTATGCGTACTCGTTGGGTTCCACCATATTATCAACGTGAATTACTTCAAAAATTGAGCGCTTAAGACAAGGAAAAAATTCTGTAGAAGAATATTATCAGGAATTACAAACTGGCATGATTAGATGTGGTATTGTTGAGGAGAATGAAGCTATGCTTGCACGTTTTATGGGTGGATTAAATAGAGAGATTCAGACCATTCTAGAGTATAAGGAGTATACTAATATCACTCGTTTATTCCATCTTGCTTGTAAAGCTGAACACGAAGTGCAGGATCGACAGGCATTGGCGCGAACTAACTTTCTGCAGGTCGATCTTCATCATGGACACCACATGCATCCTCTACTTACAGTCCACCAGCACCTCCATCAGGTGCCACCTCCAACCATGATTCAAGAAATCAGGCACAACCACCACTATCTGCCAAGAGCACACCTGTCGGGCCTGCGCAGAGCTCTTCTTCTTCCATGGCATCAACAGGGCACACAAAGTGATATTATTTGTCGTCGTTGTAAGGGAAGAGGACATTTTGCGAGAGAATGCCAATCTCAGCGTGTGATGATTGCTACCGAGGATGGTGGGTATGAGTCCGCTAGTGACTATGATGAGGAGACTTTGGCTCTTATTACACGTGAAGAACACGGTGGAGATGATTCTGATCATGAGACGCAATACATGGCTCCTGAAGATGCTGACAGGTATGAATGTTTAGTTGCTCAACGTGTTTTGAGTGTGCAGGTCACAAAAGCTGAGCAAAATAAGAGGCATAATTTGTTCCATACAAAGGGAGTTGTGAAGGAACGTTCTGTTCGCATCATCATAGATGGAGGGAGCTGCAACAACTTGGCTAGCATGGAGATGGTGGAGAAGCTATCTCTCACCACAAGACCACATCCACATCCTTACTACATCCAATGGTTCAACAATAGCGGCAAGGTTAAGGTAACACGTACTGTTCGTGTGCATTTTAGTATCTCTACGTATGTTGATTATGTTGATTGTGATGTGGTACCTATGCAAGCATGTTCCTTATTACTTGGTAGACCATGGCAATTTGATAAAAATTATGTACACCATGGTAGAAACAATCAGTATACTCTTGTTCATAAGGATAAAAATATTACTTTGCTTCCTATGACTCCTGATTCCATTTTGAAAGATGATATTAATAGAGCTAATAAAGCAAAACAGGAGAAACATAAGAGTGAAAATCAGATTGTGGCAAAAGAATTTGAGCAACAAATGAAGCCTAATAATAAACCATCTAGTGTTGCTTCTAAAATTAAATTGAAAAGTGCATGTTTACTTGCCACCAAATATGATATTGATGATCTAGATTTTAGCAAATCTTTTTGCTATGCTTTTGTGTGCAAAGAGGCATTAATTTCATTCGAGGACGTGCCTTCCTCTTTGCCTCCCGCTGTCACTAACATTTTGCAGGAGTTCACTGACGTCTTTCCACAAGACGTGCCACCGGGATTACCACCTATTCGAGGGATTGAGCATCAAATTGACTTAATTCCCGGTGCATCATTACCCAACCGTGCGCCATACCGTACCAATCCAAAGGAGATGAAGGAGATTATGCGTCAAGTACAGGAGCTGCTCGACAAAGGTTATATACGTGAATCCCTTAGTCCTTGTGTTGTTCCTATCATTGTAGTGCCGAAAAAGGATGGTATGTCGCGTATGTGTGTTGATTGTCGAGGCATTAATAATATTACTGTTCGTTATCGTCATCCTATTCATAGGCTAGATGACATGCTTGATGAATTGAGTGGCTCTACAATATTCTCCAAAGTTGATTTGCGTAGTGGATACCATCAAATTCGTATGAAATTGGGAGATGAATGGAAAATAGCATTTAAAACTAAGTTTGGATTATATGAGTGGTTAGTCATGCCTTTCGGGTTAACTAATGCACCTAGTACTTTCATGAGGTTAATGAACAAAGTTTTACGTGCTTTCATTGGACGATTTGTGGTAGTCTATTTTGATGATATACTGATTTATAGTAAATCTTTGGAGGAACATTTGGAACATTTACGTGCTGTTTTATTGCTCTACGTGATGCACGTTTGTTTGGTAACCTTGGAAAGTGCACCTTTTGCACCGACCGAGTATATTTTCTTGGCTATGTTGTTACTCCACAGGGAATTGAAGTTGATAAAGCCAAGATTGAAGCTATTGAGAGTTGGCCGCAGCCCAAAACGGTCACACAAGTGACGAGTTTCCTTGGTCTCGCTGGTTTCTATAGGCGTTTTGTGAGAGATTTCAGCACCATTGATGCACCTCTCAATGAGCTTACAAAGAAGGATGTGCCTTTTGTTTGGGGTACCGCATAGGAAGAAGCCTTCACGATATTGAAAGATAAGTTGACACATGCTCCTTTACTCCAACTTCCTGATTTTAATAAGACTTTTGAGCTTGAATGTGATGCTAGTGGAATTGTATTAGGAGGTGTGTTATTACAAGATGGCAAACCTGTTGCATACTTTTCTGAAAAATTGAGTGGGCCTAGTTTGAACTATTCTACTTATGATAAAGAATTATATGCTTGGGTTCGGACCTTAGAAACATGGCAACATTATTTATGGCCCAAGGAATTTGTTATACATTCTGATCATGAATCTTTGAAACACATTAAAAATCAAGCAAAACTGAACCGTAGACATGCTAAATGGGTTGAATTCATTGAGACTTTCCCTTATGTCATTAAACACAAAAAGGGTAAAGAAAATGTTATTGCTGATGCTTTGTCTCGTCGTTATACTATGCTTTCACAACTTGACTTTAAAATATTTGGTTTGGAGAACATCAAAGATCAATATATGCATGATGCTGAATTTAAAGATGTATTGCAGAATTGTAAGGAAGGGAGAACTTGGAACAAGTTCATTCTTAATGATGGATTTGTTTTTCGTGCTAACAAGCTATGCATTCCAGCTAGCTCCGTTCGTCTTTTGTTGTTGCAGGAGGCGCATGGAGGAGGATTAATGGGACACTTTGGCGTCAAGAAGACGGAGGATATACTTGCTACACATTTCTTTTGGCCAAAGATGAGACGGGATGTTGAGCGTTTTGTTGCTCGCTGCACTACATGTCAAAAAGCTAAGTCACGACTCAATCCTCATGGTTTATATATGCCTTTGCCTGTACCTAGTGTTCCTTGGGAGGATATATCTATGGACTTTGTTTTAGGTTTACCTCGAACAAAGAAGGGGAGGGATAGCATATTTGTTGTCGTGGATAGGTTCTCGAAAATGGCACAGTTTATACCATGTCATAAAAGCGATGATGCTGTTAATGTTGCTGATTTGTTCTTTCGTGAAATTATTCGCTTGCATGGTGTGCCAAATACTATTGTTTCATATCATGATACTAAATTTCTTAGCTACTTTTGGAGATGTTTATGGGCTAAGTTGGGGACTAAACTACTTTTTAGTACTACTTGTCACCCCCAAACTGATGGACAAACTGAAGTAGTCAATAGAACATTGTCTACTATGCTTAGGGCTGTTTTGAAGAATAATAAGAAAATGTGGGAAGAATGCTTGCCTCATATTGAATTTGCTTATAATCGTTCATTGCATTCTACTACTAAGATGTGCCCTTTTGAAATTGTGTATGGTTTCCTACCTGGTGCACCTATTGATTTGTTGCCTCTTCCATCTTCGGAGAAGGTTAATTTTGATGCTAAAGAACGTGTTGAATTGATTTTAAAAATGCATGAGTTAACTAAGGAAAACATTGAGCGTATGAATGCTAAATATAAACTTGCTGGAGATAAGGGTAGAAAACATGTTGTGTTTGCACCTGGAGATCTTGTTTGGTTACATTTGCGCAAGGATAGATTTCCTAATTTGCGCAAATCAAAGCTAATGCCACGTGCTGATGGTCCTTTTAAGGTGTTAGAGAAAATAAATGATAATGCATATAAACTTGAGCTACTTGCAGATTTTTGGGGTTAGTCCCACTTTTAACATTGCAGATTTGAAGCCTTATTTGGGTGAGGAAGATGAGCTTTCGTCGAGGACTACTTCATTTCAAGAAGGGGAGGATGATGAGGACATCAATACCATTGTTACACCCACAGCCCCTGCTGCTATACATACTGGACCAATTACTAGAGCTCGCACACGCCAATTGAATTATCAGGTACTTTCGTTTCTTGGTAACGATTCTAATGCTCATGAGAATATGATGCTGCCTAAATTGGATACATTTGTTTTACTTACAAATGAAGGGCCTAGCTTGGACAAGAAAGATGAACCTTGGAGCAAGTTCAATCATGGAGATGATGGCATGCACAAGGGGATAAAGAACGAGTTACAAGTGATGATTTTAGGACTTTGAAGCCACCATAAGGAGTGCGTGAAGCCTTGGACAAAATATACAAGATGTCACTTCATAAATTTCGTCCAGAGGCTATTCTAGGTGCCGCGTCACCTTATTATTGGGCCAGGCCCATGTATTTTCGAAATACTTAAGTATAGGCTGTTTTTAGAGTCCGTATGTGTGGGGAAACAAGAGTTAGGGTTGGTTTCGGACCCCTCCTCCAAGAGCCACGAAATTCCCCCTCTCTCCTCCATATATACAACCCTTAGGGCATCGTTTAGACTTTAGGTTTTGTTTAGACTAAAATTTCGCCATAGCTGCAACTTCGCGTCCTTCGTTTGTGTCCAACGACCAGACCAAGACGTCACAGAACCCCACCTTCATTAATAAAGCTTTCCTCTTTTATTCGCAATGTCCAGATTGCAACCTCAGTTTCTTGCTTGTTCTTCGTTTGCTCGCAGGAAATAGACCCTCGTGGTCAGGTTAATCGTGCTCCGGCGTGGTCAATAACCCTCGGAAGTTGGTTTAGCGATTGCTAAGGCGCGACGTCTTCGCACGTTCGTAGTCGGATCGTCAAAGTCGACTCCCACAGAAAATGATATCTATCTCATCGAAACATCGGGACACCTTTGCCTCTATCAAAGGTGCCCCGGTATCGTATCACCACCACTATCTTTTGCCTTTATTTATCTTAGTTCTATCTTTAGTTATCTTTTGATTTAGTTGAATACAAAATTTAGTTCAATCTTTCTCCGAGTGTTTGCTTAGTGATCTTTCTATCCCTGTAATCGTGCGCGAGATATTAATAAAGTTTAGTTTGAGTTTTGCTTTATTTACTTTCATGTTCCAATAAAAAGAAAGGAAAATAAATGAAAAAGATCATATGCTAATCTTATGGTAAGTAATTACATCACATAAGGAAGAGCATAAGTAGTAAAATTTATTGGAGATTGACAAACATAGCATTGGTCAATGATGCAATTTATGAAAGAATTAATAAGGGAAGAGAAGATTCACATGAAAATACACTATCTTGGACATCTTTTATGATTGTGAGCCCCCATCAAAATATTAATGCCAAAATTGTTGACGTTGGACAAGGAAGACAACGTAATGATTTATGTTTGTTCATATTCACATAGAAGTTATATTGTTGTAGATCCTTTCACATGTGGTGCTTGCCCCCTATCTTTGCTAGCCAAAAAATTATGCACTAAGTAGAGATACTACTTGTGCATCCAAAAACCTTTAAACCCAAATCTTGCTTTCAGAGTCCACCATACCTACCTACGGATTGAGTAAGACCCTTCAAGTAAGTTGTCATCGGTGCAATATGGCAATAAAAATTGCTTCTAAATGTGTTAGATCATCCAGTGTAAGAGAAAATTGATCGTTGTACGAACTTGTGATGGCAAAGTAATAAAAATGACAGACTACATAGTAAAGGTTGCTATCACAAGGGGCAATATAACTTGACATGCTTTTGCACTAAGGGATTGAGCATACAACCAAAAAGTGCGTGGCAACCTTTGCTTCCCACTGTGAAGGGCCTATCTTTTACTTTTATGTATTTACTTTTATGCAAGAGTCAAAGTATTCTTCCCTATTCCTTTTTATTTTCTTTGTAAGCATCATGTGGTGAGGAAAGATCTAGGCATGTGTCGGCGTTCTGGGAAGATCAAAGGGGGGCCCAGCGTGGCCCATCTTCACCAACACAAACCCAAGACCCTCGCGAGGGGCCAAGCCTCGCGGGGCGGATGACGCGGAGCTTCCTCAGGCGCGGCCTCGTCAGGCTGGCTCACAAGGAGGCGGAGAGATCAAGGCGGGGTACCTCACGAGTTGCCCGTGACGCAAGCCATGACGACCGAGGGCGCCAGGCGGGTGCCAGCCTGCGCAGTGTCCTCCTTTCCTCTTTGGTGCAAAGGGGGCAAGCGCATCCGCGGAGTACCGAGGCATCAGGCAAAGGTTGCCATTTCGGTGCAACGAGACCAAGACCAGGAGGACTACGAGACGGAGGTCACCATGGGGCCCAAGACAGCGTCATCACTAGAGCTTTGCGCAGGCGAAGACTACTTTTGTCAGGATAGCTGATACTAGCTGTCCCCCTTCAAGTTAGCCCGCCATTGTTGGCTCCCTTCCCGCTCGATATTTGGGAAGAGGACCAGGGCCTCTATAAATAGGACCAACCACCGACAGAGCAGGGGGCTGGGAGGTTGGAAGGAAAGAGAGGGATCGAAGGATAAAGAAGATCAGGTAGAGAGAGAGAGAGGGAAGGGTGACTCAACTCCTCCCAGCAGTTCATCGCCGCAGCCAAGAACAGACCCTCGCGAGGCTGTTCTTCCTTGTATTGTTCATCATCATCAGCCCAAGAGGCAATCCACCACACCACACACTGGAGTAGGGTATTACACCACAACGGTGGCCCAAACCAGTATAAACCCTGTGTCTCTTGTGTTGTTCTTTCCATAGTTTAGATCCTAGCAAGGCGGAGGGGTGCAGGTAGGTAGGAGGCGAAATCTCCGCGCGCACACCAGTGTTCGAACCTCAAGGGTCTGCCGGAACCCAAAATCCGATAGCACATATATCCAGTTGAATATGGGTGGACATGAGCTATTATTGTTTCCATAGTTTAGATCCTAGCAAGGCGGAGGGGTGCAGGTAGGTAGGAGGCGAAATCTGTTGGGGAACGTAGTAATTTCAAAAAATTTCCTACGCACACACAAGATCATGGTGATGCATAGCAACGAGAGGGGAGAGTGTGATCTACGTACCCTCGTAGACCGACAGCGGAAGCGTTAGCACAACGCGGTTGATGTAGTCGTACGTCTTCACGGCCCGACCGATCAAGCACCGAAACTACGGCACCTCCGAGTTTTAGCACACGTTCAGCTCGATGACGATCCCCGGACTCCGATCCAGCAAAGTGTCGGGGAAGAGTTCCGTCAGCACGATGGCGTGGTAACGATCTTGATGTTCTACTGTCGCAGGGCTTCGCCTAAGCACCGCTACAATATTATCGAGGATTATGGTGGAAGGGGGCACCGCACACGGCTAAGACTATGATCACGTGGATCAACTTGTGTCTATGGGGTGCCCCCTGCCTCCGTATATAAAGGATCAAGGGGGGGGGGTGCGGCCGGCCAGGAGGAGGGCGCGCCAGGAGGAGTCCTAATCCCACCGGGAGTAGGATTCCCCCTCTTTCCTAGTTGGAATAGGATTCGGGAAGGGGGAAAGGAGAGAGAGAGAGAAGGAAGGGGGGCGCCGGCCCCCTCTCCTTGTCCTATTCGGACTAGGGGGGAGGGGCGCGCGGCCCAGCCCTAGCCACCTCTCCTCTCTTCCACTAAAGCCCACTAAGGCCCATATACCTGGGGGGTTCCGGTAACCTCCCGGTACTCCGGTAAAATCCCGATTTCACCCGGAACACTTCCGATATCCAAATATAGGCTTCCAATACATCAATCTTTATGTCTCGACCATTTCGAGACTCCTCGTCATGTCCGTGATCACAGTCGGGACTCCGAACGAACTTCGGTACATCAAAATGCATAAACTCATAATATCATAATATAACTGTCATCAAAACCTTAAGCGTGCGGACCCTACGGGTTCGAGAACAATGTAGACATGACCGAGACACGTCTCCGGTCAATAACCAATAGCGGAACCTGGATGCTCATATTGGCTCCCACATATTCTACGAAGATCTTTATGGTCAGACCGCATAACAACATACGTTGTTCCCTTTGTCATCGGTATGTTACTTGCCCGAGATTCGATCGTCGGTATCTCAATACCTAGTTCAATCTCGTTACCGGCAAGTCTCTTTACTCGTTTCATAATACATCATCTTGCAACTAACTCATTAGTTGTAATGCTTGCAAGGCTTATGTGATGTGCATTACCGAGAGGGCCTAGAGATACCTCTCCGACATTCGGAGTGACAAATCCTAATCTCGAAATACGCGAACCCAACATGTACCTTTGGAGACACCTCTAGAGCACCTTTATAATCACCCATTTACGTTGTGACGTTTGGTAGCACACAAAGTGTTCCTCCGGCAAACGGGAGTTGCATAATCTCATAGTCATAGGAACATGTATAAGTCATGAAGAAAGCAATAGCAACATACTAAACGATCGGGTGCTAAGCTAATGAAATGGGTCATGTCAATCAGATCATTCACCTAATGATGTGATTCCGTTAATCAAATAACAACTCTTTGTCCATGGTTAGGAAACATAACCATCTTTGATTAACGAGCTAGTCAAGTAGAGGCATACTAGTGACACTCTGTTTATCTATGTATTCACACATGTATTATGTTTCCGGTTAATACAATTCTAGCATGAATCCTGGATCACTGTCCAGTGATCCACTCCTGGATCACTTTGGTACCTCCCTGCTAGACTTATAGCAAGGCACACATCAGGTCTGGTACACAGCATTGCATACATGATAGAGCCTATGGCTGAAGCATAGGGAACATCTTTCATTTTCTCTCTATCTTCTGCAGTGGTCGGGCATTGAGTCTTACTCAACTTCACACCTTGTAACACAGGCAAGAACCCTTTCTTTGCTTGATCCATTTTGAACTTCTTCAAAACTTTGTCAAGGTATGTGCTTTGTGAAAGTCCAATTAAGCATCTTGATCTATCTCTATAGATCTTAATGCCTAATATGTAAGCAGCTTCACCGAGGTCTTTCATTGAAAAACTCTTATTCAAGTATACCTTTATGCTATCCAGAAATTCTATATCATTTCCAATTAGTAATATGTCATCCACATATAATATCAGAAATGCTACAGAGCTCCCACTCACTTTCTTGTAAATACAGGCTTCTCCAAAGGTCTGTATAAAACCAAATGCTTTGATCACACTATCAAAGCATTTATTCCAACTCCGAGAGGCTTGCACCAGTCCATAAATGGATCGCTGGAGCTTGCACACTTTGTTAGCTCCCTTTGGATCGACAAAACCTTCTGGTTGCATCATATACAACTCTTCTTCCAGAAATCCATTCAGGAATGCAGTTTTGACATCCATCTGCCAAATTTCATAATCATAAAATGCGGCAATTGCTAACATGATTCGGACAGACTTAAGCATCGCTACGGGTGAGAAGGTCTCATCGTAGTCAATCCCTTAAACTTGCCGAAAACCTTTTGCGACAAGTCGAGCTTTGTAGACAGTAATATTACCGTCAGCGTCAGTCTTCTTCTTGAAGATCCATTTATTCTCAATTGCTTGCCGATCATTGGGCAAGTCAACCAAAGTCCATACTTTGTTCTCATACATGGATCCCATCTCAGATTTCATGGCTTCAAGCCATTTTGCGGAATCTGGGCTCACCATCGCTTCTTCATAGTTCGTAGGTTCATCATGATCTAGTAGCATGACTTCCAGAACAGGATTACCGTACCACTCTGGCGCGAATCTCACTCTGGTTGATCTATGAGGTTCAGTAGTATCTTGTTCTGAAGTTTCATGATCATCATCATTAGCTTCCTCACTAACTGGTGTAGGTGTCACAGAAACAGGTTTCTGTGATGTACTACTTTCCAATAAGGGAGTAGGTACAGTTACCTCGTCAAGTTCTACTTTCCTCCCACTCACTTCTTTCGAGAGAAACTCCTTCTCCAGAAAGTTTCCTTATTTAGCAACAAAAGTCTTGCCTTCGGATCTGTGATAGAAGGTGTATCCAATAGTTTCCTTTGGATATCCTATGAAGGCACATTTCTCCGATTTGGGTTCGAGCTTATCAGGTTGAAGCTTTTTCACATAAGCATCACTGCCCCAAACTTTTAGAAACGACAACTTTGGTTTCTTGCCAAACCATAGTTCATAAGGCGTCGTCTCAACGGATTTTGATGGTTCCCTATTTAACGTGAATGCGGCCGTCTCTAGAGCGTATCCCCAAAACGATAGCGGTAAATCAGTAAGAGACATCATAGATCGCACCATATCTAGTAAAGTACGATTACGACCTTCGGACACACCATTACGCTGTGGTGTTCTGGGTGGCGTGAGTTGCGAAACTATTCCACAATTTTTCAAATGTACACCAAACTCGTAACTCAAATATTCTCCTCCGAGATCAGATCGTAGGAATTTTATTTTCTTGTTATGATGATTTTCAACTTCACTCTGAAATTCTTTAAACTTTTCAAATGTTTCAGATTTGTGTTTCATTAAGTAGATATACCCATATCTGCTTAAGTCATCTGTGAAGGTGAGAAAATAACGATATCCGCCACGAGCCTCAACATTCATTGGACCACATACATCTCTATGTATGATTTCCAACAAATCTGTTGCTCTCTCCATAGTACCGGAGAACGGTGTTATTGTCATCTTACCCATAAGGCACGGTTCGCAAGTACCAAGTGATTCATAATCAAGTGGTTCCAAAAGCCCATCAGTATGCAGTTTCTTCATGCGCTTTATACCGATATGACCCAAACAGCAGTGCCATAAATAAGTTGCACTATCATTATCAACTCTGCATCTTTTGGTTTCAACACTATGAATATGTGTGTCACTACTATCGAGATTTAATAAGAATAGACCACTCTTTAAGGGTGCATGACCATAAAAGATATTACTCATGTAAATAGAACAGCCATTATTCTCTGATTTAAATGAATAACCGTCTCGCATCAAACAAGATCCAGATATAACGTTCATGCTTAACGCTGGCACCAAATAACAATTATTTAGGTCTAATATTAATCCCGAAGGTAGATGTAGAGGTAGCGTGCCGACTGCGATCACATCGACTTTGGAACCATTTCCCACGCGCATCGTCACCTCGTCCTTAGCCAATCTTCGCTTAATCCGTAGTCCCTGTTTCGAGTTGCAAATATTAGCAACAGAACCAGTATCAAATACCCAGGTGCTACTGCGAGCATTAGTAAGGTACACATCAATAACATGTATATCACATATACCTTTGTTCACCTTGCCATCCTTCTTATCCGCCAAATACTTGGGGCAGTTCCGCTTCCAGTGACCGGTCTGCTTGCAGTAGAAGCACTCAGTTTCAGGCTTAGGTCCAGGTTTGGGTTTCTTCTCTTGAGTAGCAACTTGCTTGTTGTTCTTTTTGAAGTTCCCCTTCTTCTTCCCTTTGCCCTTTTTCTTGAAACTAGTGGTCTTATTGACCATCAACACTTGATGCTCCTTCTTGATTTCTACCTCCGCAGCTTTCAGCATTGTGAAGAGCTCGGGAATAGTCTTATTCATCCCTTGCATATTATAGTTCATCACGAAGCTCTTGTAGCTTGGTGGCAGTGATTGGAGAATTCTGTCAATGACGCAATCATCTGGAAGATTAACTCCCAATTGAATCAAGTGATTATTATACCCAGACATTTTGAGTATATGCTCACTGACAGAACTGTTCTCCTCCATCTTGCAGCTATAGAACTTATTGGAGACTTCATATCTCTCAATCCGGGCATTTGCTTGAAATATTAACTTCAACTCCTGGAACATCTCATATGCTCCATGACGTTCAAAATGTCGTTGAAGTCCCGATTCTAAGCCGTAAAGCATGGCACACTGAACTATCGAGTAGTCATCAGCTTTGCTCTGCCAGACGTTCATAACATTTGGTGTTGCTCCAGCAGCAGGCCTGGCACCCAGCGGTGCTTCCAGGACATAATTCTTCTGTGCAGCAATGAGGATAATCCTCAAGTTACGGACCCAGTCCGTGTAATTGCTACCATCATCTTTCAACTTTGCTTTCTCAAGGAACACATTAAAATTCAACGGAACAACAACACGGGCCATCTATCTACAATCAAGCATAAACAAGCAAGATACTATCAGGTACTAAGTTTCATGATAAATTTAGGTTCAATTAATCATATTACTTAAAGAACTCCCACTTAGATAGACATCCCTCTAATCCTCTAAGTGATTACGTGATCCAAATCAAGTAAACCATGTCCGATCATCACGTGAGATGGATTAGCTTCATTGGTGAACATCACTATGTTGATCATATCTACTATATGATTCACGCTCGACCTTTCGGTCTCCGCGTTCCGAGGCCATATCTGTATATGCTTGGCTCGTCAAGTATAACCTGAGTATTCCGCGTGTGCAACTATTTTGCACCCGTTATATTTGAACGTAGAGCCTATCACACCCGATCATCACGTGGTGTCTCAGCACGAAGAACTTTCGCAACAGTGCATACTCAGGGAGAACACTTCTTGATAATTAGTGAGAGATCATCTTATAATGCTACCGTCAATCAAAGCAAGATAAGATGCATAAAAGATAAACATCACATGCAATCAATATAAGTGATATGATATGGCCATCATCATCTTGTGCTTGTGATCTCCATCTTCGAAGCACCGTCGTGATCACCATCGTCACCGGCGCGACACCTTGATCTCCATCGTAGCATCGTTGTCGTCTCGCCAATCTTATGCTTCCACGACTATCGCTACCGCTTAGTGATAAAGTAAAGCATTACAGCGCGATTGCATTGCATACAATAAAGCGACAACCATATGGCTCCTGCCAGTTGCCGATAACTCGGTTAAAAAACATGATCATCTCATACAATAAAATTTAGCATCATGTATTGACCATATCACATCACAACATGCCCTGCAAAAACAAGTTAGACGTCCTCTACTTTGTTGTTGCAAGTTTTACGTGGCTACTACGGGCTTAAGCAAGAACCAATCTTACATACTCATCAAAACCACAACGATAGTTTGTCAAGTTGGTGCTGTTTTAACCTTCGCAAAGACCGGGCGTAGCCACACTCGGTTCAACTAAAGTTGGAGAAACTGTCACCCGCTAGCCACCTCTGTGCAAAGCACGTCGGGAGAACCGGTCTCGCGTAAGCGTACGCGTAATGTTGGTCCAGGCCGCTTCGTCCAACAATACCGCAGAACCAAAGTATGACATGCTGGTAAGCAGTATGACTTATATCGCCCACAACTCACTTGTGTTCTACTCATGCATATAACATCAACATATAAAACCTAGGCTCGGATGCCACTGTTGGGGAACGTAGTAATTTCAAAAAAATTCCTACGCACACGCAAGATCATGGTGATGCATAGCAATGAGAGGGGAGAGTGTGATCTACGTACCCTCGTAGACCGATAGCGGAAGCGTTAGCACAACGCGGTTGATGTAGTCGTACGTCTTCACGGCCCGACCGATCAAGCACCGAAACTACGGCACCTCCGAGTTTTAGCACACGTTCAGCTCGATGACAATCCTCGGACTCCGATCCAGCAAAGTGTCGGGGAAGAGTTCCGTCAGCATGACGGCGTGGTGACGATCTTGATGTTCTACTGTCGCAGGGCATCGCCTAAGCACCGCTACAATATTATCGAGGATTATGGTGGAAGGGGGCACCGCACACGGCTAAGACTATGATCACGTGGATCAACTTGTGTCTATGGAGTGCCCCCTGCCTCCGTATATAAAGGATCAAGGGGGGTGCGGCCGGCCAGGAGGAGGGCGCGCCAGGAGGAGTCCTACTCCCACCGGGAGTAGGATTCCCCCTTTTTCCTAGTTGGAATAGGATTCGGGAAGGGGGAAAGGAGAGAGAGAGAAGGAAGGGGGGCGCCGACCCCCTCTCCTTGTCCTATTCAGACTAGGGGGGGAGGGGCGCGTGGCCCAGCCATGGCCACTTCTCCTCTCTTCCACTAAAGCCCACTAAGGCCCATATACCTCCCAGGGGGTTCCGGTAACCTCCCGGTACTCCGGTAAAATCCTGATTTCACCCGGAACACTTCCGATATCCAAATATAGGCTTCCAATATATCAATCTTTATGTCTCGACCATTTCGAGACTCCTCGTCATGTCCATGATCACATCCGGGACTCCGAACAAACTTCGGTACATCAAAATACATAAACTCATAATATAACTGTCATCAAAACCTTAAGCGTGCGGACCCTACGGGTTCGAGAACAATGTAGACATGACCGAGACACGTCTCCAGTCAATAACCAATAGCGGAACCTGGATGCTCATATTGGCTCCCACATATTCTACGAAGATCTTTATCGGTCAGACCGCATAACAACATACATTGTTCCCTTTGTCATCGGTATGTTACTTGCCCGAGATTCAATCGTCGGTATCTCAATACCTAGTTCAATCTCGTTACCGGCAAGTCTCTTTACTCGTTTCGTAATACATCATCTTGCAACTAAGTCATTAGTTGTAATGCTTGCAAGGCTTATGTGATGTGCATTACCAAGAGGGCCCAGGGATACCTCTCCGACATTCGGAGTGACAAATCCTAATCTCGAAATACGCCAACCCAACATGTACCTTTGGAGACACCTGTAGAGCACCTTTATAATCACCCATTTACGTTGTGACGTTTGGTAGCACACAAAATGTTCCTCCGGCAAACGGGAGTTGCATAATCTCATAGTCATAGGAACATGTATAAGTCATGAAGAAAGCAATAGCAACATACTAAACGATCGGGTGCTAAGCTAATGGAATGGGTCATGTCAATCAGATCATTCACCTAATGATGTGATCCCATTAATCAAATAACAACTCTTTGTCCATGGTTAGGAAACATAACCATCTTTGATTAACGAGCTAGTCAAGTAGAGGCATACTAGTGACACTCTGTTTGTCTATGTATTCACACATGTATTATGTTTCTGGTTAATACAATTCTAGCATGAATAATAAACATTTATCATGATATAAGGAAATAAATAATAACTTTATTATTGCCTCTAGGGCATATTTCCTTCAAAATCTCCGCGTGCACCCCAGTGTTTGAACCTCAAGGGTCTGCCGGAACCCGAAATCCGACATTTGGCGCGCCAGGTAGGGGTGCACCGGGATTCGTCTTCCACCACCCCGTTCTCCTCCGACCATCACGCCCATGTCTGACGCTCGTCGGGCCCGCGCCGAGCGCCGGGCCGCGCTCGCTTCCCGCGTCGCCCAGACGGCCCCTGTCAGCGGGCGTCCTCGCCGTTCCCCATCACCTGCCGTCAACGCCGTCGCCGGCCCGGCGGGGGACGAGAAGCAAGCATCGTCCCAGCATCCGTCCGTGCGGCAAGACGGCCGCACCGCAACTCCCTCGCTCACCCCAGCTGGTTCTTCGTCTAGCGCGCTCCGCGCGCCCATGGAGGCTCGGGCTGCACTCATCGCGGCAAACGAGCTCCTGCGCTACCGTCCCGTCGACGACGTCTACGAAGAATGGCTCGACCGCATCGCCGAGCTCGTCCGCGCCGCAGGGGGCTCTCCTGCGCCGTCCGTTCCGCTGCACCGCACCCCACCCCGCGCGGGCGATGAAGCTCCGGCGGCTCCCCGGCCGCCTCCTCCTCAGGAAGGCGCCATGGCTCCAAGGTGTGTGGCCCCTGGGCGGAACCCGCTCCGTCAGGTGCCAGCGCGGCAGGAGCAGAGCTGTCAAGAAGTCCCTCAGCCGCAAGAAGCTACCCGGGCGCTCCCTGCTCCAGCACGTCGCGACCATGCTCCTGCTCCCGCGCGTCAAGACCCCGCGCTGCTCCCAGCTGCAGCGTGTGGGGACATGCAAGACCAAGCTCCCCATCATCCAAGGCCTCCTATGGCCACAACAGGCTGTCGCGCCTTCACCACCGAGCTACGCAGCGTCGCGTGGCCCGGCAAGTTCAAGCCGGACTTGCCTCCTCGCTACGACGGCACGGCTGACCCTGCGGAGTTCCTCCAGCTCTACGAGCTGGGCATCGAAGCTGCCAACGGAGACGAGAAGGTCATGGCGAACTGGTTCCCCATGGCGCTCAAGGACGAGGCCCGCACCTGGCTCCTGAACCTGGCTCCAGGCACAATCTCATCCTGGGACGAGATGCGCACCCGCTTCATCGCCAACTTCCAAGGCACTCGCGACCGGTCACCCGCCGTGAGCGACATGCGCCGCATCAAGCAACAGCCCGGGGAGACCCTGCAGACGTACATCCAGCGCTTCAACAACGCATGCCTCAAGATTCCCAAGGTGACCGAGGAGGCCATCATCTCGGCCTTCTCCGACGGCGTGCGCGACGTCAAGATGAAGGAGGAGCTGGCGATGCATGAAGACCTGTGCACTTCCCTGGAGCTGTTCAACCTGGCAACCAAGTGCGCCAGGGCCGAGGAAGGGCGTCCCTCCCTCCTCGAGCTGTCTGCCGCAGACCCAGAAGAGAAGAAGCCCAAGGCCAAGGATGTGAAGCGCAAGGGGGCTGCCGTGCTCATGGCAGAACCAGACACCCAGCCGGGCAGAGATCAGCCCGAACCTTCCAAGGGCAACCGGTACTGTGTGTACCATGACCTCCA
Source organism: Triticum aestivum (assembly GCF_018294505.1). Taxonomy (NCBI): domain Eukaryota; kingdom Viridiplantae; phylum Streptophyta; class Magnoliopsida; order Poales; family Poaceae; genus Triticum; species Triticum aestivum. The sequence goes on along the minus strand of NC_057797.1, from coordinate 414,880,378 downwards.
CACCCACAACACCAACGAATGTCAAGAGCTCCGAGCCGTGCGAGAAGGAAGGATCGGCCATCGCCCTGACCGCAGTAACCGGGGCTACGGTCGAGGAGGAGGAAGGAACGCAGGACACTGGGAAGACCGTGGCCCGCGCCAAGGGTGGCGCGATCAACCTCGCAAGGATCGCTGGCAAGACCCGCCTCGCGAGGGAGGCTGGAGGGATCAGCCTCGCGAGGGAGACTGGAGGGATCAGCCTCGCGAGGACCGCTAGGCAACGCAGGCCTCCCACCGCTGCCGCCGCAGCCAAGGAGAAACGAGGACCGCCACCAGGACGAGGGGGCTGGGGGCTTCCAGGAGCCGCGCGCGATCGCCTGCATCCTGGGCGGGGCACAAGCCCCAGCCTCTCAGCGCATCTTCAAGCAGTTCGCCCGCGAAGTGAACGCAGTCCTCCCCAGGCTCGAAGCCACGCGCCCTCTCAGGTGGTCGGCGTGCGCCATCACGTTCAGCTCAGCAGATCAGCTCAAGTGTGCGGCTACAGCCAGAGTTCTCCCGATGCTTTGCTCCCCGATCGTCAGCAACGTGGTGGTCACCAAGACCCTCATCGATGGCGGGGCAGGGCTCAACATCCTGTCCGTGGAAACATTCAACAACCTCCAAGTGCCCTACAGCCAGCTTCAGCCAACCAAGCCTTTCTCCGGTATCACCGACGGCTCCACGGTCCCGATTGGGCAGGTCCGCCTCCCTGTCACCTTCGGGGCACGTGACAACTACCGCACCAAGCTCATCGACTTCGACGTCGCTCACATTCGCCTGCCGTACAACGCCATCCTTGGGTACCCAGCGCTGGCCAAGTTCATGGCCGTAACTCACCATGGCTACAACGTCCTCAAGATGCCTGGAAGCGGCGGAGTCATCACGGTGCCCTGTGAAGAGAAGGACGCGGTGTGTTCCCTGGAACGAGCCTTTCAGGCCGCGTCACTGGAAGACCCGGATCGTGGAAGCAGGAGGCCTCCCGAGACCGCCCCTAAGAAGAAGAAGACATCGTCCGGCCCGACCACTCAGGAGGCAGGCCCCTCTGGGCCCGCGCCTGCCCAGGGGGAACCTCCTTCCATCGCATAGGAAAGCGCACCCGGCGCCCTCCTCAGGAAGGGCTCGGGGGCTCTCCCCTGGAGGGCCACCGACCTAGCTAGAGTCACAAGGGAGGCGCTTGGGCACCACATGGAGGCGTGTTTTGAAGCACGTTTCCCTCAAGAAGGAGCAAGGCAAGGAGATCCAGACCCTCAGGAGTTCGTCAGCAAGGCCATTCAGGAGCTACAGGAGTCAAGAGTCATGAAAGGCGGCCGCCGCCTACCAGCAGTGGCTCCCCATCCAGGCGAGGATGGCGGCTGCGCGTCTGCATCAACATACCAGGGCTCAACCGAGTCGCCTCTCTGGAGCGCCTCTGGGCCTCGCGAGTGCGGCGCCGCGGAGGCCCACCCCACAGCTACGTTCGCATGCCTTACGACTTGCCGAACGCGGCTGACATGTACCAGCGCCTCATGAGGGGCATCACGGAGGCACGAGAGGCCAGGCGTTCCACAGCCCTGGCAGGGATGGAAATGGCCCGTGAGGAGCCGCCAGCGCCTCCGGAGCCTCCCGAGGCCCCTGGGCCTGGGGGCTCATGAGGATCGGCTCCCGCAGCCCACCAAGCCTGCTACATCAACGCTCCTTCGTCCTCAACATCATCAGGGGACATCTTTCAAGTTTTATTTCCAGCTCGGAGCGCCCCCCAGGGCTGCATTATTCCCAGGCCACGTGGGTCCGTCCCTGCCGCGTGTATCCCTTTTTTATTCCATGTTGTTAGCTTACCTTGTTGGGGGCGCCCCTCGGGCTGCATGACCCCCCAAGTCGCTCGGGCCTGACCCAGTGATGTCCGCATTCCCAGCATCTATTTGAACAAATCCACTCCTTCGCGGCTAATGTGTTTTACCTAGTCGCCTGCTCAGCTGATGCCAACTAACGGAGCTGCTCCCAAACGACACGACGCTTGCGCATGGGTCCGTCCCTGCAACGCCGACAAACCTGGATGGCTGAGCTCTGGCCGTGGCAGCCCCGCATAGCGTCACCTCGTCAAGCCTTCAGTGCCTCACTACCCCTCGGAAGCAACCAACGGCTGACTGTCAATTGTCATGGCAACCCCTTGTTTTTACTATGATGGACCTGTAGGACCTCTTGAAGGAGTTGCGTCAGGCGAGGCCCTTGCGGTGTCTCCTTCGCTCTCGTCCGCGCAAACCGCTTGCACGTTAAAGGGGGGTGCCTGAGCATCGCGACTCAGGGCTCCTACTGGCTCTCCAGCCCTCACCCTTTGTGTTGGGGATATTACCACTAGGCGTAAACTGGCCTACCTGGGCCGGGTTAACTTCATTAGTGGTATAAACAGATGAAGGCCCAAGGCCTGTAGTCGGTTAGAGCATGTAGCCGTAAACCGGCCTGTGTATGACTTGTATTGTAAGTTAGGAATAGAGAGATACCAACCGGAATACGAGTATGAACCGGTTAGGGACTCTATGAACCGACGGGCGTCACCCGTGTATATAAGGGGACGATCTGGCGGCGGTTCAAGGACGGACAACAACAACTCGAGCCTAGGCGAAGCTTGTCTGCTCCCTAGCCATCGAGACCACATCAATTCCATCACAACTAGACGTAGGCCTTTACCTTCACCGAAGGGGCCGAACTAGTATAAACCCCCGTGTCTTTGTGTCCGCTTTAACCCCTTCAAGTAAACTTGTAGCGATGGCTCCACGACTAAGTCCTTTCTCTAGGACATCTGTCGTGATAAATCCACGACAGTTGGCGCCCACCGTGGGGCTATCGCACGATGGTTTGACGATCTTGGAGGGCAAGCTCAAGGGACTCGAAGGCTATGCTGTGGGCCGGATGACGAAGAGTCGTCGCGGCAGGATCTACATCGACGACGCGGGATGGGGTCCCGAGGCCGATTCAATCGAGTACGGGTACCGGGTCCCCTTCGACGGCATACACGTTTTCATCGGCAAGATCGGGGAGCCTGGGCCTGAGCCGGACATCTGCACCGACCTCGTCGAGACGGCTCAGCGTGCGAGACCTACCCAGGTTAAACCGGCCATGAAGCGTGCCTTCGTTGGAGTCATCTGCGGAGGAGAGCGTGAGGGCGAATCAGAGCACGGTGGTGAGGCCGTCATTTATTCCGGCGACGAGTCCTCGACCGGAGACACCGAATCGCTATACCAGTTGCAAGACGACCAGGTTAGGGGCTGTTCCGATGGCGACAGTATTCCGGACCCCCCAGGCCAGGTCAACCGGGTTGGAATATTCATGGCCGGCACCCAGGCGGCGAATCATTCTTCGACCGCCGCAGCAATGCTCTCCGGGTCAGCAGCGGCAGCGGCAGCAGGGGCAGGAGGCCTTATGCGCCCGCCGGTTCAAGTCCTATCCGACCTGTTTGACGCACTGGCCGCACTTGTGGCGGAAGCCAATCCGGTGGATCAGGAGGCTCATGGCGCAGAGATTGCAAAGGTGAAAGAACAGATCGTGCAGGCCAAAGCGGATCTGGCGGCAGAGAAGGACAGGATGGCTGCAGAGCGGGCCGCTTTGGACGCCCAGGCCTACAAGCTCATGCTCGACTAGAATGCATCGCAGGAGGTTTTAAAGCGGAAGCACAGATCACGCCTGCCGTTAGGGTTTGACCCCCGAAATCTTTTTCACACTCCAGGAGCAGGGCCCAGTAATCCGCCGCAGTACCTGGAGGCAAACCGGATTGAAGCACCGGGGCCAGGAGCGATGGTCCAGCCCCGCCTGACGGAACCCCCTCAACAGAACATCGTGGCCCCTCTGCCGGTCCAGACACCCCCGGGCCATTATTCGAATCCTATGGACAACCTTGTCGCGGCCGCTGCACGGTTGGAGGCCATCCCGGTCGAAGGGGATTCCCCGCAAGCGATAGAGACGCGCCGGGTTAAGGAGCTTCTCCGGACTGCGCTGATTCAGCAGGAGGCATACTCATACAGCCGTGATCGGATTCATTCTACGCCCCGTCCAAGCCGGAGCTATAGCAGGCGCATGGATGAACCGGCCATATCAAGCAATGCGCGAGGCCGTGAAGCGGCCCGTGGCAATAACCAGTCAGATGGAATCGGCGATGCTCAGGAGGTGGTGGACCGGGCCCGAGCACGAAGGGAGGCCGAGTTAGCAGCACAGGATAATGCAGGTCAGCTCGCACCGGTTCGCTCTACCACCTTCGCCGGGACAGGAGTTACATCCGCTTTGGGAGTGCCTTGTTTAATCCCCGCTTTACGCAATGTGCGCCTGCCCAAAGACTTCAAGGGTCCGCGCAAGGTGCCGAATTACACCGCTGATTTATCCCCTGAAGCGTGGGTAGAGAGTTATGAGATGGCTATGGAGATGCTGGACGTGGATGAGGCCGCGTGTGCGAAATACTTCACCATGATGCTTGAGGGCACGGCTCGTACTTGGTTGAAGATCCTACCACCCAATTCTATCAGCTCATGGGCCCAGTTGCGGGCCCGGTTTATACAGAATTTTAAGGATACATGTAAGCAGCCTAAGTCCATAGTAGACCTGGCGGCTTGTGTTCAGGAGGAAGGAGAATCAATGACCCGTTGGGTGCGCCGCGTTTCAGAAATCTTGCACTCGGCGGACAGGATTAATGCTGACTCCGCGATCTTAACTCTGGAAGGCAACTGCCGGTTTGAACCTTTAAAATTGAAATTGGGACGCATGAAGCGGTTCTGTAATGACATGGGAACCCTCATGGCTGCTTTAGTGAAGTATGCTGATTCGGACAATACCAAGGATCCCGAACCTGATGAAGATGAAGCAGGAAAAGGAAGAAAGAATAGCAACTCCAAACCGCAGCAGTACAAACCGGTGGGTCATGGAAACGGAGGCAAACGCAAGGCGGATGGTAGCATGGATTTTGTGGCCAAGACTAATACACAGGACAGGGGGCAGCGGCGCAGAGGTAAAGCGGCGAATCGTAATGGGGGTCCCAATCCTAACGCAAGCCGTTTGAATTACTTGTTGAATCAGCCTTGCCCAAAGCACGGGACGAAGGAGTCGCCGACCAACCACCTTTGGAAGGATTGTTATATTATGCAGGAGTTTAAAAACTCTAATGCCTTCCAGTATGACCATGGGTCAGGTCAGGTGGCGGTTCAGGATCCGGTTTACACGGTCCGGGTCATGATGGAGCTTCCGGTTCAGGCTTCAATCAGGGTGGTCACAATAGCCAGAATAATCAAAACGGCCAGCAGCAGCAACAGCAATCGGGTTATCAGAGCCATCCAAAGCAGTTGAGCAATGGGCAATACCATGTCTTCACAACTAGCTTGGACAAGCGCGAACGAAAACTCCACAAGCGAGCGGTGAATTCTGTTGAACCGGCCTTGCCACGCTACTTACGCTGGTCAGAGCAACCCATCGTGTGGAGCAGAGAGGATCACCCGCCCCGGGTTGATAATCCGGGCCAGCTAGCATTAGTGGTGGACCCTCAGGTGGGGGGTTATAAGTTCACCAAGGTGCTCATGGATGGAGGAAGCAGTATTAACATACTATACTATGAGACATTCCGGCGCATGGGACTGACAGACAAGGATCTTAGACCGTCGAATACGGTGTTCCATGGTGTTGTGCCAGGCAAATCTGCATATCCTGTTGGTAAGATAGCCCTGGATGTGGCTTTTGGGGACGAGCACGATTCTCGGACGGAAAAACTAACCTTTGAGGTGGTGAAGATCCGGAGCCCATATCACGCCTTGTTTGGGCGGCCCGCTTATGCCAAATTCATGGCGCGGCCTTGTTACATCTACTTACAGCTCAAGATGCTGGGTTACAAGGGGACGATAACGGTTCATGGGAGCCGTAGGGTCGCTTTGGAATGTGAGGAAGGTGATGAGGCGTATGCAGAGTCGGTCTGTGCCATGGAAGAGTTGAAGTATTATAAGGACAACATTGATCCGGCGGACATGACCTCTTTGAAGAAACCAACTACAGAGCATGACTCAGATCTGAAGTTCAAATCGGCAGCTGAGACCAAACTTGTTGACTTCATGCCCGGCGATTCGTCCAAGCAGTTCACTATCAGTGCCAACCTGGATCCCAAATAGGAAAGCGCGCTCATCGAGTTCATCCGTGAGAATCGGGACATTTTTGCATGGAAGCCATCTGACATGCCAGGTGTACCGAGGGAACTCGCTGAGCACACTCTTAATGTATATCCTAAGTACAAACCGGTGAAACAGTTCCTCCGCCGGTTTAATGAAGAAAGACGCAGAGCCATTGGAGAAGAAGTGGCCAGGCTTTTAGCAGCTGGTTTTATTGTCGAGGTGTTCCATCCAGAATGGCTTGCCAATCCGGTGCTGGTCCTTAAGAAAAACGGCACTTGGCGTATGTGTGTGGATTACACAGATCTTAACAAAGCCTGTCCAGCAGATCCTTTTGCCGTCCCCCGCATTGACCAGATCATTGATGCCACCGCAGGTTGCGAGCGTTTGAGTTTTTTGGATGCATACTCTGGATATCATCAGATCAAGATGGCAGTTAAGGACCAGGAGAAAACAACGTTTATTACTCCCTTTGGAGCCTTCTGCTATGTATCTATGCCCTTTGGGCTCAAGAGTGCCCAAGCCACCTATCAACGGTGTGTACAGAATTGCCTGCATAACCAGATCGGCCGCAATGTGCACGCCTATGTGGATGATATTGTAGTAAAGTCGAGACAGAAGGAGACGCTGGTGGATGATTTGAAGGAGACCTTTGACAACTTGCGAGTTTACAAGATGATGCTTAATCCGGCCAAGTGTGTTTTTGGTGTTCCGGCAGGCAAGTTACTGGGTTTCCTGGTGTCTAACAGAGGAATTGAGGCTAACCCGGAAAAAATTATGGCTATTACATCCCTAGCTAAACTGAAATGTATCAATGATGTTCAGCGTCTGGCGGGCCGAATCGCTGCGCTGAGCCGGTTTATCAGCCGCCTCGGAGAGAAGGCCATCCCTTTATATCAAATGCTGAGGAAGGCAGACAATTTCGTCTGGAGTCCGGCTGCTGATGAAGCGTTTGAGGACTTGAAGCGGCAGTTAGCGAATCCGCTGGTTCTTGCGGCTCCGGTTGACAAGGAGCCACTATTATTATATGTAGCAGCTAATGCTCGGGTAGTTAGTGTGGCCATTGTGGTGGAACGCAAAGAGGCAGGCAAGGAGTATCCAGTTCAGCGGCCGGTTTATTATATCAGCGAGGTGCTTATTGAATCCAAGCAACGGTATCCGCATTGGAAGAAGCTGGTCTATGGTGTCTTCATGGCCAGCCGGAAATTGAAGCAGTATTTTCAAGGGCACCCCATTACAGTGGTCAGTTCAGCTCCTTTGGGTGATATCATACAAAACCGGGAGGCCACTGGCCGGGTTGCCAAGTGGGCTATAGAGCTTGGGCCACACGGACTGAAGTATGTGCCTCGAACGGCGGTGAAGTCTCAAGCACTTGTTGATTTCATCAACGACTGGACGGAATTACAAGCGACAGAGGAAAAGCCGGATCACACATATTGGACTATTCATTTTGATGGATCCAGGCAATTGGAAGGCTCGGGGGCTGGAGTCGTATTAACTTCCCCACGAGGTGATAAGTTCTGTTATGTTCTCCGTTTAATGTTCCCTTGTACTAACAATGCAGCTGAGTACGAAGCCTTGCTCCATGGTCTCCGGATGGCTAAAGAGATGAACTTAAGCCGGGTTAAGTGTTTCGGTGACTCGGACCTTGTGGCTCAACAGGTGTCTGGCACTTGGGATTCTAAGGACCCACTCATGGCTGCATATCGTCGGGAAGTGGATAATATCGCAGGTTGCTTCAAGGGTTATCAAGTGGATCATGTGGACCGTCGGAAGAATGAAGCGGCGGACGCTTTAAGCCGTTTGGGTTCTCAGCGCAAACCGGTCCCGCCCAATGTCTTTTTGGACGTGTTGCACAATCCGTCAGTCCAGCTCCCAGGTGAAGCGGATTTGGCTATTCCTGACCCGGAAGCTCAATTGGTGGCAGTGTTACATGCTATTCCGGATTGGACGATTCCTTATCTTGCATACATGACCCGGGGGGAGTTGCCAGAGGATAAAATTCTAGCAAGGCAGATAGTCCGGCGTTCCAAGTCCATGACGATTCTCAATGGTGAATTGCATCGTTGCAGTGTATCAGGGGCGTTTCAACGTTGTGTTTCTCCTGAGGAAGGCTGTGAAATCTTAAGGGAAATCCATGAAGGGGATTGTGGACACCACGCCGGTTCAAAGTCTCTGGTGGCAAAGGCGTTTCGTCACGGTTTTTACTGGTTGACAGCACATGCTGATGCGGAGGACTTGGTTAAACGGTGCGATGGATGTCAGAAATTTTCAAGGCGTGCGCATGTGCCGGCTCAAGAATTGAGGATGATTCCAATAACATGGCCGTTTGCAACTTGGGGGCTGGATATGGTCGGACCTTTTAAAAGATCCAAGGATAAGAAAACTCACCTTTTGGTAGCAGTGGATAAATTTACCAAGTGGGTTGAAGCGGAGCCTGTAAGCAAGTGCGATGCAGCAACAGCGGTGCAGTTCATCAAAAAAGTGATTTTCCGGTTTGGCTTTCCGCACAGTATCATTACTGACAATGGTACCAATTTATCCAAAGGGGCTATGAAGGAGTTCTGTGAACGTGAGCACATCCGACTTGACGTATCATCAGTGGCGCACCCCCAATCCAATGGACAGGCAGAGCGAGCTAATCAAGAGATCCTGCGAAGCATAAAACCCCGGCTTATGGTCCCATTGCAAAGAACACCAGGATGTTGGGTTGAAGAGCTACCATCTGTGCTCTGGAGTATCAATACTACGCCAAACCGGTCCACAGGGTACACGCCATTTTTTATGGTCTATGGAGCAGAGGCAGTTCTCCCTAGTGATATCCGGCACGATTCGCCTCGTGTGGCAGCTCATGTTGAAGCGGGCAATGAGACGGCACGGCAAGACGCTTTGGACCTATTAGACGAAGCGCGCGATCTAGCGGCTGCCCGTTCGGCGATTTACCAACAAGATCTTCGTCGCTATCACAGTCGCCGGGTTAGAACCAGAACTTTTCAAGAAGGAGATTTGGTGCTTCGGCTAATCCAGGACCAGACGGATATGCACAAGTTATCCCCACCTTGGGAAGGACCTTTTGTGGTCAGCAAGAATCTGCACAACGGGTCGTACTATCTGATTGATATTCGAGAGCGTCAAGACTCACGTACATCAGAGGAGGAGACCAACAGGCCGTGGAACATAGCTCATCTTCGGCCTTACTATACTTGAGCCATCGGCTCTATCTATGTACATATCATGACAATGTATATATTATCTTTGATATATTAAACCGGAGCCTCAGCTAAAGCGGGGTCTCTGTCTGTTTCATCATGCGAGGTTACACGGAGTAGTTCTGTTCAAAGCAGCCTCCGGTTTACCCCTTGACATAGGTTATTTATATATCACTGGGGGCCTTGGTCGTGTCCGAACCAACGAACACCTTTTGATAGGCGACAGCCACCAGATCATTTGGGGACATGGTCAAGTCTGAACCAGTCACGCCTCTTGGTCGGCCTACAGGCCACAAAATCACTTGGGGGCATGGTCGAACCCGAACCATTGTCACGCCTCTTGATCTGGCATATATGCCACGAGTCATTTGGGGACCTGGCTGACTTGAATCATTGTCACTCCTATTGGGGGCCTTGATCCTGTCCGACCATGGTAATACCATCTGAACAGCTCAGTATAGCATATTTTTGCAAATGGTTTTTATCATTGCCTTTGTTTCCATGTCATTTTCATGGTTTGTTTGTTCTTTGTTTTTGTTGGTTTTCTTTTATGTCAACAAGCATATTTTTCCGGTTCAGCCGATGGTTTTTTGATCCCCCTTTAATCCGGAGGAGACTTCCCGGTTTACCTTTTCTCTGTTAACATCAAGGAGTAACCAGGGGGCTCGTATTGATTCAATACGGGGTATACGGGAGCTATCCTCCCCCTTTTTGACGTTAACGGTTTATAAAACCACCGCTTCAGGCTTGGCTAAAAGCCAGCTTTATGCCCAAAACATGGCAGGTATTCATGTATCATCTATTTGTTATATTTCTGATACACATATCAAGATCATAATCCGGCTGACGGTATAGCCGCCGCCGAAGTTCAAATTTTTCTCATTGCAGGAAATATGAATTAAAAAGTTTTCAAGCAAAAGCTTCAGTACTTATGCACGAAGGCATATTCCAGGCAGAAGTTTTAACTATCCTATTACAAGGCAGCATGGTGCCCAAACAAGATCATTGTTTTTGTGGACAGATGTTACAAACAACTCTCCAAACCGGCATCCGGTTCAAGCCTGCTCCTCATCCTCCGCCGCTTCAGCTTCCTCGTCTCTACCCATTGGCTGGAAATCAACAATGGTCCAGTCGATTCCCATTAAAGCTTGGAAAACAGCCTCTTCATGGATCAGGGAAGACGGTTCAATATCAGGGGCGTAAGTGTGCTTACGGATTGGAGGGATCAGATTCTCCGCTTCAACAGTTGGGGCAGGAACTCGCTTGTTTTGATCATTATACTGCGCTTGATAATGCGTCAAATCTGCTTCTTCAGCAAGCTGGCAAGCCAGAGGGCGCACTGCACGGTTTATGGCCCTTAAATCTTCTTCGTTAAATTCCGAGCCATCTTCTTTCAGGCTAGGATAGCCTAGAGCTGCTTCCACAGGATCAAAATTGGGCACCCATGCCTTTGCCCGGATTAAGGCATTAATGGCTCCGGTTCGGGCAGCGGATTTTTTCAGCTCCTCAATTCGGGCTGGAAGCATTGACAACCGGCTAAGAGTGTCCTAGATTAAGGAGGGCGCCGGGTTGTTATGAGAAGCTGCGGTGATGATCCGTTGGGCTCCGCTATACAGTTGTTCCACCAAGGTGTAGGCAGCCTTCAGTTTCATCCGCACATCATTTCCTAAGTGCCCAATACGTGTGCCTACAACAAGATTGGAATGATCTCAAACCGGATTTACGCTACAGCAGGTTCAAATTATGACAGAGGTTAAAAGGAGCTTACCAAAGATTGCAGCAGTCATGGAATGTATTTGCCGCTGTACGGCAGTCAATTCATCTACCACCGGTTTAAGGGCAGCTTCGGCATTTTCTGCTCGTTTGGTTAAAGCGGCCTTCTCCGTGACCCAATCAGCCCGCTCTTTCTTGAAGCCTTCTTTCAGCCGTTCAGTCGAGCTTAAGGCGCTGGTTAATTCTTGCTTTGACTTATCTGTTTCAGCTTGCTGGGTCTTCAAGGCCTCCTGCAAATCGGCAATCCGGTCCTCCTTGATTTTCACCTCAGCCTGCATACAGATAGCAATTTTAAGTTATGAACAGGCGATCCAAGAAATGGAAGTATCAACCACATAACAAAGTTATATGCCTGATACTTGGGGGCTAATGCACCTTCAATTTTTGTCTATTACTAGATTACAAAGTCCCAAGCTCAATACAAGTATTCAACCTGGCACTTGGGGGCTAATGGCTATTTGATCAAGTTATGTTCTAAGGACAGCTTTCTATTTGGAGCCCCGGTTTACTTGTGCTAAGTTAGGCCGGCTCTGAAGGGTTATGCCAGCGAATTTCAAAAATATTCAAGATCAAGTCCCGGTTTGACCAAGGTCACAAACCGACCCTTGGGGGCTACAAGGATGAATGCAATGGCAGCAAGGAAAGAAGGAGTTTACCTCAAATTTATCCCTCATCATTTTGACCAGGCCAGCTTCACAATCACGGCTAGTGTAAAGCCGGTTTAAATAGCCAGAGTGAAGATCTTGAGCACTCGGAGCGGCGTATGTTTCTAATTCAACATCCCATCTCCCTTTGTTCCCAGTGGAAAAATCCTCTTTGATGGCATGCCTGGTAAGGGTGGTAGGATTCCCGGTTCCAGAGCGGCCCACGCCGATAATCACAACATCATCATCTTTTGACTCGACGGTTTGTGTTGGCGCGGCCGGTTTGTCAGCTGGAGTATGAGATTTCTCAATCTGGGCAGAGCTGGTAGGCGGATCAGCAGAGGCTGGAGCATTAATAGGCCCTTCTTTAGGGATAACGTCGTCTTGCAGAGGCGGATCATTGGGGATGTCTTCACAAGTAAACACTTCATGATCCGGCGCTTGGTCATGTTCTGGGGCCACATCTTCTTCAGCCGCCTTATCCAGGCGGGCCTTTTTGCTTGGCTTCGGCTTAGCCCTGAGGGGAAAACAAAAGTCAAGGAAGAGCATAAACCGTTACGCAGCATATTAGAGGCATATATTCAGTTTAACTTACCCAGCAACTGTTTTCAAGGGTGGTAGCTGAGTGGCCGACGATTCACCAGACGATGAATGAGAAGTGACCTGATAATCGGAGTCGGATGGATTAAGAGGTTGACGGAAGAAACCCGCTTTAGGATTTAAATCAATAAAAAGGTCGGAGACCTCGGAGCGGCGTTTTCGAACCGGGCTGTTCGGTAAACCGGCAGAAGTAACTACCTGGCCGCTGTGCCGGGTTGTGCGGTGAGCTTCGTGTTGCTGGGTCTTTATAAGAAATTGGGGATCCAAATAAGCAAGCGGGTGAGAAAATTTAACTTTCCGGTTTGCCCGGCGGAATTTTGGCAAGGGCAAGATTTCTGAATCGGAAGAGAGAATAATTACCTCAATGAATCCCGCATTGCTGGCTTCAGCGTCATCCTGACAAGCATCATCATCAATAAGGCGCATAAAAAGCAAGCCAAGTGAATCAAGTTCTACCTCAAGATCCGGATTACCCACATCATCATCAAGGGCTGGGTCAGATGAAGCGGTGGTTTTTCTCTTGCGAGCTGGTTTCTTGACAACCTTGGTCTTGGGCCGGGTTGGCCGCCCTGCTTTCTCCGTTTTATCTTGGGAAAGCTTTTTGCTCCAAAACGGATTATCACTCTGGATCAATAATAATTAAAGGTTAGACAAAATAAAACAGTAACAGGTTCAATAATAGAGCAGTTAAAATCTTACTGCTAGCGGTTCATTGGTGGTGCAATAAGGAAGAAGACCGGTTTGAGCACAGAGATGCTCCGGTTCATTCAACATCTTTTTCACAGATTCTGTGACTTCGTCGTCGGAAACCTGGATTTTGATATGTCGGATTGGGTCATCGACACTGCCAGTATATTCACACATCAAACCGGGGCGCCGGCTCAAAGGCAGAATGCTCCATGTTATCCAGCAGCATGCAAGGTCTATTCCAGTTAAACCGTTGGCCATGAAGGCCCGGAGCTTGGACAGTTGGGGAGCGTATTTGATTCTCTCCTTGGCGCTTAGCCTTTGTGGAAAGGGGTGAGTGTTGCTGAGCCGTTCCGGTCGGAAGCCAGGCAAGGGATTTTCATTGTCTGGAGATGTATCCTTGCAGTAAAACCAAGTGGCATTCCACTCCTTGGGGTGAGTATGAAGTTTGACGTGGGGATAGGTGATTTCCTTCCTCTTCTGAATGGCCATACCGCCCAGTTCGGTATTAGGACCATCGGTGAATTCAGTACGGCGGTTCAGATGAAAGAGGTCTCTAAACAGCTCGACTGAAGGCTCCTCTTGAAGGTATGCTTCGGAAAGCACTTGAAAGTGACACAGATTGGTGACCGAGTTGGGGCCAATATCCTGTGGACGGAGCTGGAAATTGGCTAACACATCCCGATAAAATTTAGAGCCGGGCGGTTTGAAGCCCCGGGCCATGTGATCTGCGAAGACCACAACCTCTCCTTCCTGGGGCGTGGGAGGACATTCATCCCCAGGAACCCTCCAGTGGATCGTGTCTTTATCATCTAAAGCGCCGATCAGCACTAGATCGTCCAGCTGTTATTCGGTGACACGGGAGGGAACCCAGTTGCACTCGTACACTTGTTTGGCCATGGCGAGATCTACAAGAAATAGGTGATCCGGTTTAAGGATATGCTGGGTAAAAAGGTGTTGATTTAACTACGGTAAACCGGAGGCAAGATCTATAAACCGGTCTTCTACAACGCGGCATCAGATGGATTCTGGCGGTTCAACCAGGGGACTAATGACATATATATCAGTTTAGCAATTTTTCTCTATGGTGAAGTTAAACCGCCTGGCCTAAGCATCGGAAGCAATTGAAGCTATGGGTAACTAGTTATGCAGAAACAAGTTTCACGTAATCGTGTTACAGCCGCGGATCTACAAAAAGCTCACAAAAACAAGAAATATTTCGAAGACTAAGGCGGAAACAGAAGTGAACCATTGAGCGGATATGTGCGGGAGATCTATGAGCTTGGATGACAAATAGCAAGCGAATGCTAAAGGGATCGCTACTAAGCACAGCAAGAGTTCGCAGATGCAGTCAAGGTCAGAGAACAGTTATGAACGTGCGATGAACATGGCAAGAACATGGAACCCTAAGAACAGATCTAGGGTAAGAAGGAAAGAGAACCTACCGGGAAGGAGAAGATGCAGAAAGGCGCCGCAACACTCTGGTACGTTCAGGTTGATGCAGCGGCCCGAGACGAGGCAGAGGTCGATGGTGGTAGTGGAGCTCCAAAGCCGGCGACGCGAGGAAGAAGAAGAAGAAGGGACGAAGGGGAAAAGAAAGGAAATGACCCTTCGGTCTTATTTATAGGGCAACTGGGCTAGGTCAAGCGCACGGATCCAGGAGTTGTCATTAAGAGGGTGTTATAAATTTTATGATGACGTCATGCCGGTTCACAATAACCAACACTGATGACGTCATGCCGGTTTACAGCAACCAAAAATGATGACGATATGGAGGTTTACCAATTAACAGAAGACATCCAAGACGCAAGATGGTGTGAAGGATTGACATGAACCAGTTCAAATCAATCTGGGGCCTAATGTTGGGGATATTACCACTAGGCGTAAACCGGCCTACCTGGGCCGGGTTAACTTCATTAGTGGTATAAACAGATGAAGGCCCAAGGCCTGTAGTCGGTTAGAGCATGTAGCCGTAAACCGGCCTGTGTATGACTTGTATTGTAAGTTAGGAATAGAGAGATACCAACCGGAATACGAGTATGAACCGGTTAGGGACTCTATGAACCGACGGGCGTCACCCGTTTATATAAGGGGACGATCCGGCGGCGGTTCAAGGACGGATAACAACAACCCGAGCCTAGGCGAAGCTTGTCTGCTCCCTAGCCATCGAGACCACATCAATTCCATCACAACTAGACGTAGGCCTTTACCTTCATCGAAGGGGCCGAACTAGTATAAACCCCCGTGTCTTTGTGTCCGCTTTAACCCCTTCAAGTAAACTCGTAGCGATGGCTCCACGATTAAGTCCTTTCTCTAGGACATCTGTCGTGATAAATCCACGACACTTTGGCCTTGACCACGGCATCGCAACCTGGCATACCAGCGACGGCTGAGACTCGCTCGAGGGCCGGGACCCGAGGACGTAGAGCAGAAAGGGGAGCAAAGGCGAGAAGGGAGAGACACACGAGGACCTCGCCGAGCAACCTCGCGCCTGCCGATGCACGGACCCGGCGACACACCAGAGAGCGGCTCCTGATCCTCGAGATAAGTCATCACCCGAAAGCGCCAGCTATCGTGGCACCATCCCCGCACCTAATGCTATCCCGTGTTAGCGATGCCGCTCTCCTTTCTCACCAAACGACGGCTTCTTGGGCGCCAAAGGGGACCTCCTGAGCATCGCGACTCAGGGGCTCTTACCGGACTCCGGGTCGCTCACCTCCTGGCCTTGACCACGGCATCGCAACCTGGCATACCAGCGACGGCTGAAGCCGCCTTGGGACTGGGACCTGTCGGCGCAGAGCACCAAGCCCTCGTGAGGTTCGAAAGGGAGGACTGAGCTAAGACGGAATGAGCAACTCGCACAATTCTACGACAAGGGTTATATTAACAAAACAGGATCACAGGCACCTTACAAGCCCCCACGGGACGCGTTTTTGATTCCTCGCAGGGAACAGATCCTAAAGGGACACAAACTACGCGCGTCCGTGCAAAAGACGCCATCATCAACAGTGGGCCGTCAAGCACCGACGCCAACCCCATCCAGATCAGAATCGGTGGCGGCCTGATGAGCCCGCCCTACTCCAGGAGCGGCGCCGGCTCGGGGGCTCGTAGCTGTCGTCGCTCGTCTCCGGAGTCGCGAAGAGCTCGTCGGAGTCGCTGGAACCTCCGACGCCTCCACCGCCTGAGGAGCCGCCAAGGGAGCGGTTGGCGGGCCCAGTCCTCATCCCGGCAGGGTCCTGGCCACCTTCCCCGAGGCAGCACTCTAGCCGGCGCCCGCTCGCATCGAATACCTTGAAGAGCATCACCGAAGCACCGTCGTAATCCAAGTGGACCGCGAAGACGCCCCTTACCCTGCAAACCCGGGCGATCTCTCTCCAGCCCCGAGTCATGAAGACCTCGCCCGGGGCAACGACCGCGACCTCTGCCTCGGTCGCGAGGGTGCTGCAGTCGGCGTGCTGCAGCCAAAGCTCCAGGGGCTCCCCCTGCGGGATGATGGAGGCGAAGAAGGGAGGAAGGCGGATCCAAGACTGAAAAGGAATGGCGACGTGAAGCACGAACTCTCGGGAGGAGCCCTCGGTGTGGACCCCAGGGGGGACAACCCACACCTTCGTGACCCGCCGGCGCCGACGGCGGCGCCGCCCGTGGCGGTCAGCATCAGCTCCCTCAGGGCCCTCGACGTGGGCGTACAATGGAATCGGGAACCCCGGCGGCGCCCGCTCGCACCAAGGCCTCGACACCACCTGAAGGGCCCCCTTGTCCGGGCCACGGGGGGCGAGCCGTTTCTTCGGCGGGAGTGGGTCTGGTTCCTCTCGGGGAGCCTTTCCCTTCTCTGCCGTCGAGAACTGGCGGATCAGAGCCATCGCAGCAAGACGGAGCAAGGATCGGGAAGAAGGAGAAGCAAGGAGGGATGGACTGGAAGGGCGCGCACTGTTCCGTACTTATGGCCGGCGAACGCCAACCGCCTACCTCCACGATTGCAGGTAATCATGACCCACTTCGCATGCAGGGACTTATCCAATCCGTGCAGTTGCCGAGGCGCCATGGGGAAGTGGAGACGCCCACGTCCCATCAACCACCACGTGGCGCCCAAGGCCGCAGGCTGTTAGGGCCCGCGGCGCTTCGCTCTTGCCCTTTCGCCTCCCTGCACGGCCAAGTCCGGGCGCGCCTTGGGCCCGGGGGCTACTGTCGGCGTTCTGGGAACGGGGGTCCCCAGACTTGCCTGCCTGCGGCCTGCGACGTGGCTCAAAGGGGGGCCCAGCGCGGCCCATCTTCACCAACACAAACCCAAGACCCTCGCGAGGGGCCAAGCCTCGCGGGGCAGATGACGCGGAGCTTCCTCAGGCACGGCCTCGTCAGGCTGGCTCACGAGGAGGCGGAGAGATCAAGGCGGGGTACCTCACGAGGTGCCCGTGACGCAAGCCATGACGACCGAGGGTGCCAGGCGGGTGCCAGCCCACGCAGTGTCCTCCTTTCCTCTTTGGTGCAAAGGGGGCAAGCGCATCCGCGGAGTACCGAGGCATCAGGCAAAGGTTGCCATTTCGGTGCAGCGAGACCAAGACCAGGAGGACTACGAGAGGGAGGTCACCGTGGGGCCCAAGACGACGTCATCACTAGAGCTTTGCGCAGGCAAAGACTACTTTTGTCAGGATAGCTGATACTAGCTGTCCCCCTTCAAATTAGCCCGCCATTGTTGGCTCCCTTCCCGCTCGATATTCGGGAAGAGGACCAGGGCCTCTATAAATAGGACCAGCCACCCACAGAGCAGGGGGCTGGGAGGTTGGAAGGAAAGAGAGGGATCGAAGGATAAAGAAGATCAGGTAGAGAGAGAGAGGGAAGGGTGACTCAACTCCTCCCAGCAGTTCATCGCCCCAGCCAAGAACAGACCCTCGCGAGGTTGTTCTTCCTTGTATTGTTCATCATCATCAGCCCAAGAGGCAATCCACCACACCACACACTGGAGTAGGGTATTACACCACAATGGTGGCCCGAACTAGTATAAACCCTGTGTCTCTTGTGTTGTTCTTTCCATAGTTTAGATCCTAGCAAGGCGGAGGGGTGCAGGTAGGTAGGAGGCGAAATCTCCGCGCGCACCCCAGTGTTCGAACCTCAAGGGTCTGCCGGAACCCAAAATCCGATAGCACATATATCCAGTTGAATATGGGTGGACATGAGTTATTATTGTTGACATCACCCTTGAGGTGAATACATTGGGAGGCGAAACTATAGGCCCCTATCTTCCTATGTGTTTGGTTGAAACTTTTTTCTCATGGGTATGTGGTGAGTGTTAGCAATCATAGAAGACTATATGATGGTTGAGTATGTGGACTTGCCAAAAGTCTCCGATACGTGACCCTTCCTGAAAAGATGATGAATTGTATTTGCAAAGTTGACTGAGAATATAGTTTGTTGGTTTTCAATAGAGTTTATGATTTATACTTCGATGTTGTGATGAATTGTTACTTGTTCGTGAGAAGTTATATGATAAAAGTTGTTTGATAAAGTTTTATATTAAAATCTCAATAATAAAGTTTGTTGTTGTTATAATAATATACATGATGCTTCTATGTCCGTATTTTGTTTTTATCGACACCTCTCTCTCTCTCTCTCTAAGCATGTGGACATGTTTTTCGATATCGGTTTTTCGCTTGAGGACAAGCGAGGTCTAAGCTTGGGGGAGTTGATACGTCCATTTTGCATCATGTTTACCTACTGGTATTTACTATATTTTTATGCATAATAATGCCTTTTGGAGTAATTCTAATGTCTTTTCTCATAATACGCAAGGTTCACACAAGAGGGAGAATACCAGCAGCTAGAATTTTGGACTTGGAAAAGCTACGTTAGAGTTACCCATTTTGCACATCTCCAAATGAGCTGAAAATTTACAGAGAATTATTTTGGAATATATGAGGAATATTAGACCAAATAACCACCAGAGGGGGGCCACCAGGTGGGCACAACTCACTTGGGCGCGCCAGGGAGCCCAAGCGCGTCCTGGTGGGTTGTGCCCTCCTCGGCCCACCTCAGATGCCCTATACTTGTGGGTCATCATGGATACATAAACAAATACCGTGTCCCTATAGAGCCTCTACTAGACTAGCTCGTTGATCAAAGATGGTTAAGGTTTCCTGACCATGGACATGTGTTGTCACTTGATAACGGGATCACATCATTAGGAGAATGATGTGATGGACAAGACCCATCCGTTAGCTTAGCATATGATGGTTCAGTTTACTGCTACTGCTTTCTTAATGTCAAATACATATTGCTTCGACCATGAAATCATGCAACTCCGGGACACCGGAGGAATGCCTTGTGTGCTATCAAACATCACAATGTAACTGGGTGATCATAAAGATGCTCTATAGGTATATCCGAAGGTGTCTATTGAGTTGGCATGGATCGAGATTGGGATTTGTCACTCCGTGTATCAGAGAGGTATCTCTGGGCCCTCTCGGTAATACAACATCATAAGAAGCTTGCAAGCAAAGTGACTAAGGAGTTAATTACGGAATGATGTATTACGGAACGAGTAAAGAGACTTGCCGGTAACGAGATTGAACTAGGTATGGAGATACCGACGATCGAATCTCGGGCAAGTAACATACCGACGGACAAAGGGAGCTATGTATGTTGTCATAAAGGTTCGACCAATAAAGATCTTTGTAGAATATGTAGGAACTAATATGGGCATCCAGGTCCCGCTATTGGTTATTAACCGGAGAAGCGTCTCGGTCATGTCTACATCATTCTCGAACCCATAGAGTCCGCACGCTTAAAGTTCGTTGACGATATAGTATTATATGAGTTATGTATGTTGGTGACCGAATGTTGTTCGGAGTCCTGGATGAGATCACGGACATGACGAGGAGCTCCAGAATGGTCCAGATGTAAAGATTGATATATGGGATAATAGTTTTGGTCTCTAGAAGGGGTTTCAGATGTTTCCCTAAATGTTCTGGTGTGAGAACGGTTTATTTGGGCCAAGGGGTAAAGCCCACGGGGCTTTAGGAAGGTGCAAAAGGAAGTTTTGCGGAGGCCAGGAGCTAGACGCCAGGGACCCTAGCGTCTGGGGCCATACGACGAGGACCCTAGCGTCTGGTCCTGGAGTCCGAGAAGGACTATTGCCTTGCGGGCTAAACCGACTTTGAGGAGGCTCTTTCCAAAAATGACCCCAAGGCTCAACATATAAATAGAGGGGCAGAGCTAGCACCTGGAACACATCAAGATTCACCAAGACATGTGCCGGCAACCCTGCACTACAAAAAAATACACTTCCGTGATGATACGTGTTTGTCACAGTAGGTCGCATTTTCTGTCATGCATGTACATCCATGACGATTTTATGACAGAATCAAGATAGTCATACCTGTGTTGTCGTAGAAGTGTTCCATGACATTACCAAAATTATCATCACGGAAGTGTCCACTTCCATGACGATAAATCCCGCGTCACAGAAGTGCTTTCGTCAAGGGTGACCGACATGTAGCATCCACCGTAATGGAACGCCGTTAAGCTATCGGGTCGGGTTTTGGATCCGATAACCCGTTAACAGCCCCGACCAATGGGGATTTTCCACGTGTAAAATCATCATTGGCTGGAGGAAACACGTGTCGGCTCATCGTTGGGACAGATGTCATCCACTCATTGGACAGAAGGCGCCTATGATACGTCGACACGTGGCACGGACCAATAGAGGCCCATTCCTATGAAAAGGCCGGCCCGTTTGACTTGGTCAAAAGGTGGCGGGCCAGCCCATGTAAAGCCTGTTAATGGCATGTTCGCATATAGCCCATTTACAGCCAGCTAACCCAAGGCCCGTTACGCCCTATCCGAATTAGGCCCAGTAGCGTCATCTGGGCCACCCAATATGATTCCAGCCGTTTTCACTTCTAGCCCATGTATGGCCCATGACGTCTTTCGGCCCATATGAGGCCCTATGTAACTCTTGGCATATTAACGGCCCATGGTGAAACTGGCTCGTAATGAACAGTGTATCACTTTACACCCATTAACGGCCCGTGGTGAAACTGGCCCGTAATGAACAGTGTATCACTTTATACCCATTAACGGTCGGTTATTCTGTTGGGCCGTTTCCAGCCCATGTTATCTTTCGGCCTTCTCAGAGCCCATTTATTCTTGGGCTCATTTCCAGCATTCATTTACTTACGACCCGTTACTGTCATTTTCTTCTTGTGGGCCAAATTCAACCCGTGGTTACAGTCGGCCCGTTTGTGGTCTGTTAATACGTTGGGCCGTTTTCATAGCGTCATCAAAGACGGCCTATTAACGATGTCCCGTTATGGTCGGCACATGAACGGACGATTCCAACTCTAGCCCATTTACGGCCATAATGCGGCCTATTACTGGCCCATGTTTGGCCAATCGATCATACTGCCCGTATAAGGCCCATCGATGATACGGCCCATAGAAGGCCCATTTTTTCTACGGCCCGTAGAAGGCCCACTGTTTCTACGGCCCGTAGAAGGCCCACTGTTTCTACGGCCCGTAGGAGGCCCAGTGTCACTATAGTAAATATTAGCCCATGGTTATTGTGGCCTAGTTTTAAAAAATAGGTTATTGCAGCCACTAGCAAACCGCAGAAAAAGAACTGCAATGACTACGAGCAAACAACTAAACAAGACAACAAGGAAATAAATAAGCAAGCAACTTACGCTAGGCTATCACGGATATCACACATATTACATCCACTGGGCATCAAAGTTCGCCACCAGTGCAAATAAACGTGCCAACAAAAGAATATAAAAAACTGAGAGCACTTCAGAAGGCACTAGGCCTGGCCAGGTCGGGCCCCCCAAACAGCTAAAGAAGCTGATTAGACCTCAGTTGTGTCAACGATAGATGCATCAACACTAGATTTAAGGCATGATGGTGCGCACGGCAGTCCTCTCACATCTTCATTGCATCTTTGACTTCAAGTCGGAGCTGAGCTGAAGCAAGCCTTTACGCTTTAAGTTGAGACTGAAGAAGTCGAACTGATTGAGGCAGCGACTGCACAGAGGTTGTCTCACACCTGCTGGTGAGTAGCTTCAACTCACTGTCTTCATCAAGACAGGACCTTGGGGTCATCTCGCAGTCCTCAAGATGGTTTGGCTCACTATCTTCCCTAAAGTTCTGCCTGACGTAAGAGATACGAGTCTGAAAGAGAAACAAGGAGACACGTAACAGGTTTCACAATTATATAAGCAAATAAATGGATCTGTTCTGCATAAGGAACATGTTTTTACAACTACAATTTGAAACTGGTAGTTGTTGCAAACATCCAATCAGATGTAAACAGCAAAGCAAACAACAGTGGAGGAAATGATGCCTATCCAAATCTATACTAGAACAAAGTTTGAAGGCTTGAGAAGGATGAACTTACATTACATGTTAACACGGGCTGGACAAAGCCCTTCTCCATGTTGATGGAAGGATAATTCAATAAATTCCCCAAAGAAAATTCTTTATAAGCGTTGCCATTATCCTACATTTTGCAAAGAGTAAATATAGATCAAATAATATTGGAAGAAACAGAGGATAATGAAGCTCAGGTGCAGACTGATGATACATAATCAAATAGCAATTAATTAAGTACAGCGTTACAAGGCAAAAGGGAGAGAGGTACTGACAAGAGCAATGCAGAGCCCATTATTGTTTTGAGATCGTATGATCCTTTGAGCAAGGAGATTCATCTGAAATTAGTTTTCATACAAGAGAGAAGGTAAGGCACAAGCAGAAATTTAGGAGTTCAAATTTTGAATTGATATCATAGACAGTACCTAACGCTGGGCTCCGAGCAGTTCTAATAGGGGTTTGACCACTGGAGTAGGGGTAAGGTGTGGTACAGTTGGGCCTATGTTTTCTGTGGCTGCTGATCTATCTGATTTAACAGGTATCACTACCTTTTCCAAATACCTAGTTTGTACTCCTTGAGGATCTGCACTCACCCTCTTCCTTTTGGACATCTATTACGAAAGAACAACATTTGACTGGAAAAACATAGTGTGACGACACATGGAATAGGTACAGAAAATGGATAGGTATGGCATATACTCATATATGATGCTTAAACTAAGCAGATGGTGTAACAAAGTAGAAGTAATGCAAGAGGTCAGATGCAAAATATGTGCGACCAATACAACTTTGCAAAGTTAGAGCAAGCACCTTGATGGGTGAATAAGATAGGCCATCCTCCACCATGCCAAGTTTGTTAGCCAGTGGATCGTTTGGCAATATTCCTCTCGTGCGCCCATTCTCATATTCATTTTGATAATGTTAAATATCTGACATGCATGAAAACATAAAAACAAGTGAGATTTTCTTTGTAATGCAGAAGTGATTCTAATCCAATACCACCTCCCTGTAAACCCCTTTGTGCTATCTCTGCAATTCTTTTAAAAGATGCCATGCATGTTGTAATTTGTTGTGTGCATTAATATAATGTGACCTACTACTCAAAATATGAGAGCTCCAGAAGTGATGACACTTCGCAGATGATAGCTTCAACATATAGCAAAGAAGAACAAGTCGACCTGACCTGACAGATTCAAAATATACTAAGGGAGAACAACTCGACCTGACCAGTCGACCGCAAGAGAAGAGTATCATCTTAAAGAAGAGCAGAAGAGCAAGCAGATTGAAGATATTACAAGTCTTTCAATACAATGTCGGTTGGCCACCCATGATGAACCAGAGCGCACAGAGAAATACTATTCTTTCCGGTCTCTCCATATGTGGCTCACATGCATTTCGAAACTAAACTAGGAACATTTAGCTAACCAATTAAACATCTCTCAGTTTTACTAATATCAGCAATAATATTATATATGAATTTGTACAACTAAGCTTGTTTAGCTCGATGGGTGGAGCAGTGCTATTACGACACGAACCACGTAGGCTGATTGTGGTCATCATAAAATGGGGAAAACATAAGCATGATGAGTACAGTGTTGACCGTGGCAGTGGGATGGCAGATCTGAAGCTGCAAACCGCGCAAAGGGTAGTTAGCAACCGATGTTTACTTTGAAATAACAACTAAGATTTGGTATGGACAAGAAAGTACGGTCAAGAAGTGACAAAGAAATGCAATTATGCTGTCTCTCTATATGTCGCGACATGCATTTGGAAACTCAAGTGGGACCTTTAGCTAACCAATTAAATGTGTCGGTTAACTAATATCAGTATCATATCACAATCATATTTTAACAACTAAGCTTTCGAATTAGGAGTGTTGTGTTGTTTAGCTTGAAGGGTGGAGTAATGCTAGTACGACAGAAAGCACCTACGCAGATCATAGTAGAGTAGATAAAAGGGGAAAACCCTAAGCATCAAGAGAAAAATCAGGAAAGTGGAACTAGCTGGACCAGTGGATGGCGCACATGCTTTTCGAAATGAATATAGGAACATTAGGTGACCAATTAAACGTTCTCTGTTTTAGTGATATGAGCATCATATCAAATTCGTATTTCAACACGTAAGCTTTGGGTTGAGGTCTTGAGGAGCGGTGCTAGCACGACACGAAGCACCTACGATGATGGTAGTGAATATAAAGGGGGAAACCATAAGCTTTACGAGTATAGTGCCCGTGCCATGGCAGATCTGAAGGTGCAAACCGGACAAAGCTACCTCGCAACCAATGTTTGCTTTCAACTAGCCACTACGATTTGGTACGGACAAGAAAAGTACAGTAAACAAATTACGATCTATTTTTCAGGTGAGATCAATAACTTAAGCACATATGGAAGAGTACCACCTCTCTTGCGACGCCGTGTAGGCCTATGCTGATACGTTGAGGGTGCTGCGGGTGCGATGGCTGTCGGCGGCGGGGAAGAAGACTTTAGACGGCAGACGGCCGGGTCGGGGGATATATCCTATTGCCGTGGATGAGGCGGTCGTAGGAGCGGCAACGGCAAGGTGGACGACAGCGCCGATGAAACGAGAGGAGGCGATGAAAGGATCCTAGTCCAGCACCGTGGATGAGAGACGTCCATCTCTTGTAGTGGACGACGGGGTAGGGGTAGCAGCTCCGGCAAGGTGGAGGATGGGGTGGCAGACGAAGGAGGCTGGCCGCAGTGCAGATGTTGTCGTGCCGCCGATGGTGTATGAATGGGGAAATGGAGGGGAGGGGGATCTCAAACTTTGGGACGCGCTTCTCTGAAATGGGGGAAAGTTATGAACTTATCCCCCATTTAAAATTTTGGACATCGCGTCGTTTGGGGATAGGACGGTAATCTCGCATCTCCCAAATATTTGTCGGTAACTATTTCGGGGGAGGAGAGGGTGTTTTGCCGCCCACGGCTGGCGCCCACGGTGTATGTACGGGGCTGACAGGTAGGGCGGTTGTGTCATGTCTGATGGAAGTTACACATCTGCCCCTATTTAAAATATTAGCCTACATCGATTTCGGACGAGGAGAGTTTGTTTTGCCGCCCACCGTGTATGAATGGGGAAATGGAGGAAGAGACACATGTCTTTCGGACGAGCTTGAATCAAATGTGTTTTGCCGCCCACATTTGGTGCCCATCGTGTCTGAATGGGCTCAGAGGCCGTCGTGTCACATCTGATTGAAGTTACTAGTCTACCCCTATCCACAACAGTGTAAATCCGGTCGATAAGGATGTCAAGTGTCAGGGGTAGACAGTAATTTCCATCTTGCAAACACTTGCTTCGGGCAGCCCACAAATTATAGTGGGTGTTTAGCCGCTTCATTCAAAACTTGGGAGAATTAGCATTCATGTTTGCCCTGGGACCTGGCAAACTAAATTCAAATCCAATTTGTATTCGATTACGAATATCCACAGATAATTATACGTTTTGTTATTTATTTCTTCAAAACCACAACAAAGATTTATTCCACCTTTATATATGATTATGATTTAGAAATGCCGTGAACTTCGAATTCAGTAGGTTGGATACACACTGAGTCAAATAGTTATTTCATCCAATACAATATGCTCACACGAAAAACAGTTCACCTTATGTCAATCATACACGTACTGAGGATTACCTCGCCTAAAAAATTTGGATCATTACAACACATGGACAACATAGGGGGTCTTGCAACATAATCCATTCAGAGACATGACACAACATGCAAGTACAATAATCTAATGACAATTTCAACTGGTATCTAAAGAAGAATCGGGATTACCTTGGGCTTCAGATAGCAGAAATAGCAGGACCTCCTCCGTCTTCAAATGCAACATTCTTACTTCCTCCAATTCTTGGGTTGCTTGCATAATGCGTGCCGCTAATTCCGTAATTTCCAGCCTCAAGATAAAGATTACCTCATTCATGGCAGCCACACCATCTCTTTCTGCCTCTAGTAGAGCCTCAAGCACTATAATATATGTGCTCAGACTGCTCTCCGGCGGTGTTGCCTCTGAATTGCTACCATCTGGTAACATGGATGGTGCACTGCTTCCACAAATAGATTCTGGGGTTGTACATTGTGCCCTAGTGTGAACGGCATCCTGAAAGGTTTCCGCTGGACATCAGTAAGAGATAGTTATCGTATGATCCAGGTAGTAAGCTTACATGGTAAACGACAGACGAATTATTGCCGAGCATGGCAAACTATATTTAAATGGTTCGAAGCAGCATCAGCCGAAAAGAAATTAAAATGGTAAGATGAAACTAGGGATGTAAGTGGCAAATAAGCGACATCCGCCAGTCCCATCTAGTTAGTTTTTGCTGCCTCCCTAGTTCATTTTCCTCAAAAAACAAAAACTCTTTTGAACTATCATACCACTAGTGGATTTTAATCAGGATTAAACGGGGCCCAGTTGACATCCCTAGCTGAAAGGAAGTGTACAACTGCTATATTTAAGTTGCAAGGCATCTAAGCAGTTGAAATAATCTGAGAAAGCACTTAACAGTGTGGCCTCATATAGACTACGAAGACAGTCTTGTGATGAAGTTGAGAGGAAAAGTGAATGACTCAAATGAAATAGGCATGCATTTCTTTACGATAGTACAGCAGGCACTGCCGACATATTGGCAAACTCAGGTATAGCGTAACAACAAATAAACATTCGAATCAAGCAATACAACAAAGCAGACAACTAAACTGTTTGTAATTCGGTAGGATTACACGTTGAGGGCACAAGCCAAGAAAGCAGCCCACTCGCATTACATTTCACATGTACTAAAACACACTGGCTTACCATATGTTGCTGTGAAGCGTAGCTGCTATTGCAATGTTCTTTGAAGATATCGTCAGCATCCCGTGGTTGCAAATCTAGTTGTTGTAGTTTATTCTGCACCATCTATTTAGGTAAAATTAATTTCAATCGCATGCACTGGTCCGAATTGATCATCAATGGTTCATCTAAACTAATGAAAGAAGGGTGTGTGCATACACGACAATATATCTGCTTCCCTCTATTTTTATGTTTGTTCGAGGTGCCAGCCCCAAAAGAACAAATATTTTTCTTGATGGGGTTGGCAGCTCCATAATTAATAGAAGCATCAAATTAGTCATGCAACTTGGGAAGATCAAGAACACACAAACAAATAATGAACAGAGACTCGGAGCAGTGATGTAATAGCTAGCATCAGAAAATGTAGGGTAAAACGAACAAAAAGCAGCGGAACCACATGCTAGTTTGCTGATGTGTAATTAAGCATAGAGAACATTAAGCAGTCTGATATAACCAACAGGTGGCATCAGAACAAAACTAAAGCATATTAACTATATGTGCACTCGTATGTAATTTAGCACATGTAACATGTTCACTGCCAGAAGTATGGCCCTATAGGTGCAAGCAGAATAACGCGTCTCATGAAAAACTGAATGATGCCCTGAAGAAATTCAAAGGTGCGGTGCTTATGCTAGGAAAGTGAACGTAGGCGCCGACCGTTGGATAATAGTACCTGGTTCTCGGCGGCATATGGGTATCGTTGTCATACTTGATAGCTAAGGATCGTCGATGGTGCTCGTGTTGCAGTTGAGTTTGGGTCGGCTGTCGCCATCGCTGAAGCGGCTCCGGTGCTATGGTTGCGACGCCTGTCGACATACAAGAAAGCTCATATGTGGTAAGTGAACAGTTGCATGATAAAGAGAAAAACTGAAGGAGTACAAATCGAAATAACTTGATGAGGCTGCGGCGTTGGTAAAGCAGGGCCGGTGGAGTTGAATATGGCGTCCGTGGAGCGGGTCCGGTGTAGTGGATGAAGTCTTCGGCGGGCGCGTTGTACAGTGCTTTCAGTGAGGCGGATCTGTTGCGGCGGACGAGGGCTTGTATGAAGGGCCAGCGAAGGGGCGGACGAGGGAGTCAGTGAAGGGCCTACGCTGTGGTGGACGAGGGCGCCAGTTAAGCAGATCCGGTGCGGTGGACCATGATGGCGGTCAAGGGGATCTGGAGCGGTGGACAAGCCAGTCGCTGAAGCGGCTCCGGTGAAGTGGTGAGTTGGCAGTTGGGGGTTCCAAGGTGCGGAAGGTAGATCCGGCGGGGTGTGAGGTCCACTGCTGCGGCGGAGGACTAGATTCGGCGGCTTGCCTTGGTTGGGAGGTCGGGGAGGGGAAGAGGAGGGGCTCTGGGGAAGAATGTTGGGGGCAAAGAGGGGAAAACAATGGAGTTACCAAAGCAGCCCTTTTCCGTTCATGTGGCAGGGGTAAAACAGGAATATCGCAGGGCTAAACGTTCGGGCGCGTGATATTTCGATGTGAGAGGGAAGTTTGAAAGCTTTTGGCGCCTAAAATTATAAGTATTCTGCTCTCGTACGGCCGACTATGATATCATGGCCGACAATCTGTTTGTTTTGCACGCAAAAAAATGTGCAAGTTTTGAAAATCAATGTCTCCAACTCGAAACTTAGATTGTCCATTCAATTCAAATATGGATCATTGAGCTACTACAAGCAAATACCATCATACGGTCCAATTCAAATGAAATTCCAAATGTGTTTATCCTAAATATGATGACAAAAGCAAAAATGTGTATGTGTATGAATAAAGTGGATGATTATAAAGTTTGAACATGCCCGTATGTGTATATCTCTAGGTTTGAAATATGAATTTGAAATCACAAAATCCCGGCTTAAAAATGTACCTCCATTTAAATGAATTACAAAAGCTAATGATGGAGTCGAATTCCAAAGTTTCAATCTTAGGTTTGTAATTCTGGTACATCAAGGTATATCACGCATGTTCAAAAGTATCGTTATCTCATAGTACAAACTGTGAAACAAATTGATCAACCATAAGTGCACAATATCTCAGTTACGCTAAAGTCCCTCAAATATACACACCTCACTCTTTATATGAAGTCAACCCCCCCCCCCACCACCACACACACATAGAGAAGTCGTTCTCTCCCCCAAACACCAACACACGAGCACATTAACACCCCCCTCTCTTGTAAAGTCCTGACCCCAACATAGGTCTCTATCACTTTGTCTCTCGGGCATGCACACATCTCTTCCCTCACTCTCTAGGTCTCCCGCTATCTCTCTTACCCAAGCACACGCACTATGTAGAGTGTATATTTCCCATACACACAAAACATCGACCCCAAATGTCTATCTCACTAGCTATGTGGTTCTCGCGCACTCACCTTACACACCACCCCCACTGCAAACAAGCACGCTTTGTATCCTTGTGCACCACTCTCCTCTTTCTATCTCTCCCACATGCGGACATGCCCCAGCTCCTTCCCTGTATACATATATGTTGTGACTCTTTGCATAGCTCCCTAATGTATAATCGTTCTCGATTTTGCACATTGTTCTCTACACCATCTATTCTAGATCTCTCATGAAGTCCCTATCACACACACGATGACTCGCTCCCCTTGCGTCTCCGTTCATAGGCCAATTTTGGACAACATCAACATTGTCTCCCTATCTCTACGCCATTTATGGACACAAACGACCCCTCTCGCCCCATCTCTTCCTCTCTCTCTCTCTCCCCGTCGCTAGCTCTCTCTTTCTCTCGCTCTCACACCCCTCTCCCACACACACACTCGATGTCTCTTCCAAATAGTCTGCTCCTCCGCCCGCACCCGTGCTATCTCGCTACTACACATGTGACACCATTCCCCCTTCCCTTATACTAGGTTTACATCATCAGTGGTCTCTCTACTCCACATACACTCTCTCCCTCTCACACACAAACGCGTGCACAAACACACACAGACACGCACAAACACCCATTTATCTGGATCCTCATCTCTCCTCATGTCCGCATGTGTATCTCACACACTCACTCTCTAATTATGTATATGTGTCTCCACGTTACACAACACAAAGCCCCATGTACATGTCTCTCTCTATCCTCCACACACATACACACAAAGAATCAGTTATCATTGCCTCAGTCTCTAACATATCACACACGCACACTGTCTCTCTCTCTCTCGCAAACACGCTCAACAAGGGTTTCCCCATGAATAACTTACCGTCTATTCATCAACAGTCGTGGCAGTACGGCGAACACGAGACGTGAAAAAGAATAAATCTACACGTGCTTAGACCACCTAGTATGACTACTAGGACTAGGGCAAGCCAAAAAGTGCGCCGCCGTCACCCCCTCCTTGTCGGTGACGGGAAAATCTTTGTTTTACACAGTCGAGAAGTCATTGTGCTAATGCCCCACATGCCGAGGCGTTGAATAGAATGTAGATGCTAGTTTACGGAAGCAAGTATCGATAATATGTTTGTATCTCCATACTTATATTTCTTCTCTTATAGAAAACCGAGTTGGTGATGATGGTACGTGTGCCATCTTGCAGTATAGACCGTCCGATCTATATCTGACGGATGGAAATTAAACTAAAAGATACCTGCACCCCTCTCCACATTTGCAGAAAAGGCATTCCCTCGTTCATCCTTATCTCCAACAAACCTCATTGTTGAGAAATTAAGAAAGGAAGCCTCTGGAACAAACTGGCCTGGTGGCCGCTGCCGGCGTCGTCAATCCCCATGCCTCCGCTCAGTCCGACCACCAACCACCACCACACCCCACTCCTCTTCACCTTATCTCATATTTCTCGAGATATCATTAGTTTTTACACATGGGATTACTCCCGCAAGTGTCAATCACAACAAGTGTTTTATAAAAAAAATGCATCTTGATGTTCCGTGCAATGCACGGATCTTGCTAGTACTCCTACACAAGACTAAGTTGGTGATGCTGATGTGTCTGCCATCCGTCGTTTCTGACCATTAGATCTACATCTAAAGATTGTGAGGTAAGTTGTTGCCTTTTCTCATGAACATCCCACTTGTCTACCAATTTGCAGAAAAACCCATAATTAGTATCTTAAAACCAACCACATCCCTCCCTGACCACACCAAAACAGCCCAAGGAATATATTCTAATTGAAACATAATATATCTCTAGTGACATAAGTATATCAAAATTAGAGTGTTTTGTACCAAGTTTGTGAATAAGTATTATTCTAATTATGATTCGTTGCAACGGACATGAACATTGCTAGTATTTC
Source organism: Triticum aestivum (assembly GCF_018294505.1). Taxonomy (NCBI): domain Eukaryota; kingdom Viridiplantae; phylum Streptophyta; class Magnoliopsida; order Poales; family Poaceae; genus Triticum; species Triticum aestivum. The sequence continues at coordinate 414,848,888 of NC_057797.1, read as the reverse complement.
CAACCATGCATTTTTCCTAGTATTCCATAGTTTCAAGTTTTCCATCAAGATATTAGTCACTCATGGTTGATATTTACTTTCAATCATGTACACATATGCACTATGTAACTAGCCTTGCTTATTGACTTCCAAAGCTTAACTTTCACTCCTACTTACAATATGTAGAGTATTTAACAAAAAACTACCACTTTCAACCAGCCCTAGGAAGAATCTATTGTACAAAAAATAGTAAAAACATACCCAAAATTTCTTAATCCATGCCAAAAACTACCTAGTACTCCTACCGACTAGGTTCGTTTAAACCCATTTATGACAGGGTTGGCCCACACGTCCGTGCTGACGAGGCAGCTTAAACCAACACATTTTGTTTGATTGTTGACACGAGGGACCCACATCTGACCTTCTATCCTGTTATTCCCCCTCAAATCATTATTTTTCCTGAACATTACTTCAAACAGTATTGATGCATGTTCGTCGGTGGCGCCGGTGATGAGCGAGTTGGCCACCACTCTGCCGGACGGGCCGGACACCGTGCTGGCCTCCGCACGGGTTGGCGGGCTAGCCCGAGCATGACTCACGAGCGAGCAAGCCGCCGCGCTGGCCTTCGCTCGAGCCAGATGGCTAGCCTTAGCGCGGCGCGCGCGAGCAAGCCGCTGCGCTGCCGTGCCAATCTAGCTCGCAAACCTTACAGACAAGCAGCTGAACGGAGCTATATTGGCTAGCTAGCGACCGCGAGCGCCGGACGGAGCTGGCATCGCAACATGGGCTCCGTACCGCCAGCGGTTTTGACCTCGCCTTCTGTTGGCGTTGGTAGCTGCGTCCCTTGGCCGAGGATGACTAGGTGGACGGGCCGGAGGTAGGAGGTCACTCGAGGATTTTTGTTGGTAAGAGCATGTACAATGGTTGATAAGGTAGTCTTATCTTAAGTCTGCCACGTATGCAAGTGGTAGTAGTTTCTTGGCATTTTAGTGGTTTCTTGCATTATTAGAGCAAGTACAATAGAGCTGAGTCAGCGGGCTATAAGAAATAAACTAGTATATTTCTTCTTAGTTGGAGGAACGAGAAGAGGAGAGAGAAGGTAAGCGGGCTCTTCGTGAAGAGCCAGCTCTAGCACGTGCTTCTAGGCACTTTGTGAGAATGAGAAGTGGGCCACATAATAAGAAAGTAGTACACTCTTTTGATCTATTATTGTACATGTTGGCTATAAGATGGGTTGTAGATGACATGGCACTGGCTTATAGCCAGCAGCTGGCTATACTATTAACCATGCTCTTAGGGGTTTCTTGTAAGGAACAATGTACGTACTACTAGCGACAAAAGGCGATTCTAGGTTGCGTTGTACTCCAACGAGTACTACTAGTGGTCGCGGCAGTGTATACCTCGTTTTGTGGGTTCGATCCCGGCCGAACGCACGGCGGCCTTTTAAAAAAATAGTACTACTACACTTCGCAGCGAGCAATATTTTACACGGGTAGTTTGAGTTTTGAAGTCAAACGGACGTGCGGCCCCACAATCTGGGTGCACTGGACAGCCTAGCCACGTGAACGGGTTTTCCTTCCCAGCATCCCGTGGCTCGCGTGCTCGCCCTAGCCGCACCTCGCTTGTAGCTTCCTCATCAGCTAGTAGCATATTTAAACTAGCGCCTCCCAATTAAGCCCGAGGAGCCAGAAAAGCCTGGCGGGGCATTGGGAACTGTGCAATATGGCTCTGTACGTAAAGTGCTATACTACTACTCTGTAGCTTGTGGCGTTGCACGCATGGACTTCACTCCATTGTCGGCTCTACTATAAAAGAAATTCCTCTTGACATGTTTTTTTTTGAAACAGAGGCAAAAGCTTTGCTTCATCTCATTCATAAAGAAGGGACTACTAACAAAGTTCGACGAGATCCATTACACCTCCACAAATGGAAGCGAAAAGCCTAGTCTCGCTGTATCAAATAACTCAAATGTTTTGCCCCCGCAGTAACTATCGCTGATAAACAGGCTGCTAGTGTGTGCGTGAGAGGAGCGGCTGAGTAGGCCAGCTACGTGAGAGGAGCGGCTGAATAGAGCACCGAGAGTACCCACTAGGCCACTACGCAGGTGTACTTCCCCTGCATTGATAGTACAACGATGGTTCTAGAGAACAGTAGTACCCTACACTTCCAACTGTAGCTCCTTGGCCCTGAGATTCAAGAGTTCAAAACTGGTGCACTATACTAGACTAGACTAGAAGTACAGTACATCGCACTACTAGTTGAGAAAAGTAGTACTAGTACTGCTACAGTACGAGTACGTACTCCTCCGTCACATAATGTAAGACTTTTTTGACACTAGTTGGCGTGTACAAAAAATGGCAAAAACATACCCAAAATTTCTTAATCCACGCCAAAAACTACTACCTAGTGCCAAAAATTTCTTACTAGTGCTATTATTTACAGTATAATGCAATCCCATAACGTTCCATAATGCTAGTACTAGTAGTAAATAATAGCCTCACCCCTTCTCTGAGGAACGATCTATAGTTGGAAGGGATGAGGCCCTGCGGTTACTACGCTCTTATCTCCTCCTCGCCAGTTCCCCTCCCCCCGAAGAGAAGGCAGTTCGTCGCTGCTCCCATGGATTCGCCAGGCAGTTCTCCTCCTCATCGGGGCTGGGAGACCTTGGACGACGATCCTCTGGGAGAAATCGCATGCCGCTCCGACGTCCTCACCGCCGCAAGACTCGGTGCTTCCTGCACCAACTTTTTCAAGACGTTGCTTAAACAGGCTTGGGAAAAGGCCATGCTTGTTGGTCTTCCATGCGTCCTCGAGGAGAAGGTTCTTCTATGGGACAATCCTTCGAACAGTCCACCACTCCCTGGCCATGGTTGCACGTTGACTCCGCTAGAGTTGCCGACGTTGAGAGGTAGTCGGATTTTGTCCGATGAGCAGGTCAGTAATGGAGTTTGGTCATGTAGTACTTAGTTATTCCATTTCCATCCCGTAATTTCTCCGCTGCCCACCATCTTATATATAGGTCTGGGTCGGTGCCAACGAAGATTGGCTTGCATACCTCCGGCCAGATACCACCATCATTTTGCACAACATCCACAGCAGTGTGGCCGTTCCGGTAGACCCCTTCTCCACCATTGGGATCGGCCTTCCAGACTGGCTGGGCTTGAATACGTATGATGATGCCTACATGAGATTGAAGAAGATAGCAATTGCGGACCCGCCAACAAAGCGACGCGGCTACGACGATTACTATCTCATCGCGGTGTTCGACATAAGGATTGCCATCAATGCAAGAGGCAGTAATGGCAGAGGTTGGCGCATGTTGGCGGCGGCAGATTTGTACCCCTACACGTTCGAAGACGCCGTGCGCCATCTAGGCCGCATCTTCGCGGTGACAAGCCAGGGGACTTGTTTCATCTGGTTGCCATCCTACGGTACGGGAGATTACAAACGGAATGCACAAACCATCATTTGCATCCCTAACGGTACTCCATTATTTTGCAGGGACCAGTCATCCCCCGATCAAAATAAGATTGCCGATCCTGGATGTGCATTTGCATCCGTGATTCGGTCTAACCTGGAACCTTGTAGCTAACTTTGGCATATTGGGATCAACTATCTTAGCAGTCGTTGCTCATGGTACCACTGATGTGCAACATGGTCACACAATCTACCACGATCGGACCGTCACCATCTACCCAGGTATTCCATTTTTAACCCTCTCGCCTTCTCTTTCATTGTTGTACTAGTAGTATACTTTGTAGTACTAGTAGGAGTACTTTTGACCTTGGAGGACGCGTATAGCTAGCTAGGCCCTTGAAGACTTGAACCCACTAGCTGCCACCATTTTTGTTTTTCCATGTCTTACTATCTCATCCATGTAGCCAAGAGTGGCTATATATAATAAGCCGGTTATTTTACTTCCTATATACCGGAGTAGTACTATTTGCTGCACGGTATTACTGACCGCCATATTTGAGCACAACATTATTATGCATGGACCTTGACTATGTACGTCACCATGTGTCCAGATCTGGGATGCCGCGTGTACCAGATGAACCGCGTCGAGTTCGACCCCCGTGATGCTACGTCGGTGCCGAGGAACACTCTTGGAGAGTACTCGCTTTTCATCGGGGACAGCTACCCCATTGTGAAGCGGATGCCACCTTCCGTGCACGACACGAAAGGCCTGCCGTTCATGAAGCATGGTTGTGTCTTCAGTGCGCACCGCCGGATGAACGACATGCTAGGACACGCTATCCCTAATTTATGCCGCTTCAGCTTGGATGAGTCTCCATCGTGTGGAACCGGACTAGAAAGATGCGACAATGATTCCCGTTGCCCGCCGCTATGGATCGTGTCATCCATGAAGAACACCTGGGACTGGAACCTAGAGGAGGACATGTAGCCCATCTATAATGTGTAAGTGGAGTACGGTAATTGTGAACGGTAGCGCTGTGAATATATGTAGACTAGTCATGCACAAATTTATCACATGAATTGGAGATGAACTTGTGTGGCATACTGGCATTTGTCCTTTAGAATTTATTACTAGTAAATGTGTTATGTGTACGTGCAACTTGTGTGGTTGTTGCACGGGATCCAACACGCTCTTTGAGAAAAAAAAGGTGGCACAGCTTTGGATATACGTGACGTGGCGGCATCATATAGTAGCATCGTTCAGTATAGTTGTAGTACACTCCTACTAGGATGACAACTCCTATAAAACCTTGCGCTTGGCTCTTTGCCTCTTCGGGAGGTTCAACAGTTCGTACTCGTGTGAACCTTGCACTTGGCTCTTCGCCTCTTCGGAAGGTCCAACAATGATGATACTACAGTACAATATGCTTCTAGCAATCTGACACCGATTGAACTGCTGCACGTCCACCGCGAGGGCGAGGGCGAGGGAGAGGGAGAGGGAGAGGGAGAGGGCGCTGTAGTCAAAACCCTCTCCTCGTCCTGCGAACCACCGCGCGCGTGGGCGAGGGAGAGGCGTAGTAAGCAAGCTTCTCCTTGTTCGGCGAGTTGATGGGACACATCAAAGCAGTACTAGTACTAGTAGTAGTAGTCCATACTGCATCCTTTCCGATTAATATGGCTTAATTTGAAATGAGAAAATACACTGGCGGTCAACGTATGTAACAATACGCTCTTTATGGTCACTATATATAGTTTTGTGGCGATTATACGATCACTAGCTCATCGTAGAGCACCGTATTGCACCCTACTGACCGGCCAAATAGTCGACGTGGCACTTTGTTGACTGGTTAAATTGTCACCTGGTTTCTGGGTCCTACCTGTCAGTTGGCAGAGCAAAGAAATCAGTTAAACAAAACTTTACGCATGCGCGACACGGGTCCAACCCTTGCGCACGAACCGCCCTGGCTGTGTATGTGAGTGCATGCACGTGTCCTCACTCAGTCTTCCAACAAAGAGTGTACATCGGCTATAAAACAAAGAGTGTAGTACATGATGTACATCTACACTTCCAATGCATTTAGGCTTTAATCTACATCGATATTGATTGACTAATGCACCAACTTGTGCTGTAGGTATAGGCTACATGTCTATCCTTAATTACAGCATGCAAACGGCCTTCATTTAATCTTTTTATCTCAATGGTCGCATGCACACATAAGTCTGCTACTTTTGAGCGTTAATTATGCCCTGGTCAATGTGTAAATCTTTAAATGTACAGTCTTTCACGGACGTAGGGACTAGGTTGAGCACTTGAGCGTGAGCGTGTGTGTTGTGTCGTGTGCTGTGTGCCGCATGGGTGCGTGAGTGTTGCGTGTGTCCATGTGTACGTGTGAGTGTTGCATGTTGCATGCATGCATGCATGGGGCTTACTCCCTCCCATTGACATGTTCATATTTCAAGCTTCCTCTGTTCCCTCCATATGGTGATACTCCCTCTGTTCCAAAATAGTACGGAGTAAAAGCCTCCCTCTGTTCCCAAATACGTAGTATTTGTCTTTCTACAGATTTCAACAAGTGACTAGGTACGGAGCAAAATGAGTGAAGTGAGCGTAGAGGCATAGGGATACTGTAGAAAGGAAGTCCTCGCGATCCATTATTCCTCATTTCGGTCAGAGAGAACTATTCAACTAGTCTTCGCAGTGAAGTGACAATACACGCTGCAGTAGATGGGACACGTAATTAATAAGCTGAACCAGTGTGTTGGTGTTACTAAATCAGCCTTACCCAGTACTGCCATCTCTTCTTCTTCCTCCTCTCTTCCCCATCGTCGGCCGCACACCATTTACCCCCGCTCACTGCTCGCCCGCCCGCGCCATCTTCCTTGGTAGCTTGCGCGTACCATATCCCCCCGCTCACTGCTCGGCCACACAAGGAGAAGCTTCTTCGCTCGCCCGCCCGAATCCACTTCCCCGCTGGCTCGCAGGCACCGAAAACCCCAATGGAAGAACCGACTGACACGCAGAGCCGCGATTGGAATTCCCTCCCCGATGTTCTCTTGGAGCAGATCTGTAGTCGTATGGACCTACTCAGCACCGCCCGTCTGGCCGCATGCTCGGTGTCTTTGTACCGTCTACTCGTCTACAACCGGCCGACTCTTTTCAAGACACCCTGCTTGCTGATGCCCGATCCTCGCAGGTGGCCCAGACACCGACTTGACGATCCTACGGAGGTTGTCGTGGTGCCCCTCGACATGCTACCACTACCCGTCCACCTATCCTTCATGCGCGGCCACTACTGGGCGGGCATGAAGGCCAACTGGATCGTCCTCATCCACCACACCGGTAGTCCGTGGCATCTCATGGATATCTACACCCAGTGAGAGATCACCCTTCCATCGTTGGATACTGCTGCCATCGAGCCTCGCGGCCCGCTGAACACTCCTGCCTACTACGCACGAGACGCGTCAAGCTTTTGGCTTGACCTCTGTTTGCAGAAAGTTGTAATCTGTGAAGTGTCCACACCATCAGAAGACTACATGTATTACAAGCTCATTGCCTTGTTCAACATGGGATTAGTCTATCTGGAATCCGGTCGCCATACATGGTTATGGCTCATCATCAATCCTGTTGAGGCAACATTTATGTCTGATGCTATAGTGCACGATGGCATCGTTTACGCGGTCGACGCACAGATTGGCTGCCTATACTGGTGGAATCTATCATCGTGTAATTGTTCTATCTCATCTCATCTTTACCTTGTGAATACGACTGTCTGTTCATTTGTTACAAATTTAGAATGCATAGCATGTCTATAACCACATCATTGCTATACGTTCCTCTCATTTCCTAGATTTTTATGACCACACATGTTATTGTTAGAGTTGATATGAGAACAGTTGGCATCTAATGATTGTTAGAATACATATTATGAGCATAACATCATGATTGCTATATGTTACTCTCGTTTACAAGATTTTTATAACAACGCATGTTATTGCTTAGAGTTGATATGAGAACAGTAGTAGTAAGTGCTATGGTAGAATATGAGTAGGCGCTGTCATAGATGTTTTCCTCTCATTGTTACATGATGTTTGAACCATGACATATTACTAGAATATGGAAGTCATTGGCTTATTTTTTTAACTTGGGGTATGATTATGACCACGGCATTGCAATTCTATGTCTATGATATGTGTCACTATTATAATAATCTTAATTCCACACATACTCTGAACATGATTGTTTATTTTTGTCCTTTTGGTCTCCAATTTGAATTGTTGCAGCAGACGCAAATGCGCTGGCCTTCATGCTTCCAGGACCTGGAATCATACCAGCCGATGGGTGGTGGTTTATCGCTCGTTCAGCTAACGCCAATAATTTGATGCTCATTCGCACATACCAAATTGATCAAACCATTACATCAAACCACATGCAGTACGATGTGTGGAGCATTCGTGACATTGATGGCTATGGTTGCTTCGTGTTCGAGAAAGATCCCAGCTCCGTTGGTCCAGGCGTATTCAACTAGAGGCGGGTTTACAGCCTCGGCAACCACTCCTTGTTCCTCGGGTTCAATTATCCGATCATCCAACCAATCATAGATCATATCACCGGCGATGATTACTGTGCTATGCAACTTCCATTCGCAAGGGGGGCTGTGTTTACACATCATACCATGGGTTTCATGAATCACCATATCCAGAGATTCGTCGACATAGCTTGTTTCCAGATAATCTCCAGTGTGTGAAAGGCATCAAGCTTCCATGCGATGGATGGCTTTTGCAAACCTGACATGCGGCGATGTGGTTCATGCCAACAGCAAATATGCACAACTTGATTCGTGCTGATATCTAGACTGAGCCATGTATTCTGCTGCTGTAGCACGACCCTCTTTTGTTGGATATTATGTACTGTTGTTAGTTTGCAGCACTCCTCTGGTTTGAAGGATAGATACCTTCCTGGGATCAAGTGCATCCTAACTCACCTGCGTAGG